>NW_005871557.1:420406-430023 GCF_000147115.1 Myotis lucifugus | reverse complement strand
GTAAATCTGCGGGGAGCTCTGCCAAGACTGAACCTGAGCCTCTGTCAGAGTGGAGGTCTCCTGGGGCCTCCCTGATGGACACAGTGTCCTATCCTCACTCCGCTGGTCAGTAGCTTCTCCTCTTTTTAATTGATTTCAGAGAGAAAGGGAGAGGGAGAGATAGAAACATCAATGATGAGAGACAATCATGGATCAGCTGCCTCCTGCACAACCCTTACTGGAGATCGAGCCCACAACCCAGGCATCTGCCCTTGACCAGAATCAGTGGGCAGGCCAATGCTCTATCCACTGAGCCAAACCAGCTAGAGCTAACCTATTCTCATTGTTTCAAAACTATGTTGTTTGAGGATGCAGTTCTGGGAAGGGACAGGGAAGGAATGAAAAGCAAATAATAGGGGGGTTAACCCCAAAGCCAGCGCTGTGGCTCTTTGGGGAGTGGGACAGATGGACATGCGTTGGGTGAGCAGATGCAGCCAGAGGTAGATGTGGTTTCTATGTATTATTCCTTTCTACAGTGTGAATGTTCATCTCTCACACACTTTTGATTTGCGCTTTCCTGTCTGTGCTAAAGTTGCCTTGACAGGAGCCTGCGCACTGATTCTGGTCAAGGGCAGATGCCCGGGTTGTGGGCTCGATCCCCAGTAGGTGCAGGAGGCAGCTGATCCATGATTGTCTCTCACCATTGATGTTTCTATCTCTCCCTCTCCCTTTCTCTCTGAAATCAATTAAAAAGAGGATTCCTTTCATAACAGAAGGAATCCTATCTAATAAAGGGGGAATATGCTAATTGACCCTCACACCATTGCAAAGATGGTGGCACCCACAGCCAATAAGGAGGGAATATGCTAATTGACTGCCACACTCTCAAAGATGGAGGCACCCACAGCCACAAGATGGTGGCGACCAGTCCCCTCAGCCTCGCCCAGGCGGCAGGCACGCTGCAATGCCAGGCCCACCACTAGGTGGGCCGGCTGCTCCGCAAGACTGCCTCTGGAGTCCCCCAGCCCTCTCAGCCCCAAGCCACCCAGGGCCAGCCCAAGGTGCAGGAAAGCCTCAGATGGCAGCGGGCCAGCTGCCCTGGGCGACCCGAGGCTAGGTAACCAGGGCCAGCTGAGGCTTGTGCTGCCGGCAGTGGCAGCAGCAGAGGTGTGATGGGGCATTCATTCCCTGCCCCTAATTGCCGGGATGCCTCCTGCCACTGAGGGATCCTGGACTGTGAGAGGGGGCAGGCCGGGCTGAGGGACCCCCTTCCAGTGCATGAAATTTTATGCACCAGGCCTCTAGTTTAAAAAAATAAATGGAAATGTATGTAAATTTTTTTCTTCCCTAAGCTTCATAGACAAGAACTCAGAACAAATGCAGCCATGGAGGACATTTTATGACAAACCACAAATAGAAGGTGAACCCAGTCCTTTCAGCCTTTGGAGGCGGAGGAAAGGCTTCCAAAACATTTGACAGATGCCAGAAAAGAGAGAGACAGCGCCAGAGCAGGAGGAAACCCATGGCCCAGGGGATGAAGCTGCGGCCCAGGCCACTCCCTGCCTCTCCAGTTCATCCAGGAAATGTTCCAGCACCAGGTCCCAAGGAGGGAAGATGCTGCTCAACAGGAAACCCTCCGGGGCCTCCCCGGATGGACTCGAAGAATGAGCAGCTCTCAGAGGGAGAGAGAAATGAAGCCTTGGCTGCCGCCCTCGGACGGCCCCGAGAGTGAGGATTCTATTTGATTTCCTCGTGTGAAGTGGTGTGGACCCTGTTCATGCCCTAGGTCCCTACAGCTTCTCTCTGCCCCTGGGCTGTGATAGAAGAGGCAGATCAATTCATAGGAGCCCATCAGTTGATTCCCGGATACATAAAATGAGGCCTTTCCATATGATGCAATATCATTCGGCCTTGCTAAGGGATGAAGTCCCGACATAGGCTTCAACATGAGTGAACCTTGAAAACACTTTGATGAAAGAGAAAAATCAAACACAAGAGCCCATGCAGTGCGTGATTCCTCTATGGGCAATGTCCACCCTTGGGAGGGAGTTTGTTGAAAGAAGAGGAAAACTGGGGTGACTGCTCATGAGTGAGGTATTGCTTCCGGTGAATAAAAACGGTCTGGAATTATAGAGTGTAATGGACGCACATACTCGTGAATAGGATAAAAGCCACTGAATTATACACCTTGAAATGATGTACGTTTGAATGTG
The DNA here is from genome assembly GCF_000147115.1 of Myotis lucifugus. Classification (NCBI taxonomy): domain Eukaryota; kingdom Metazoa; phylum Chordata; class Mammalia; order Chiroptera; family Vespertilionidae; genus Myotis; species Myotis lucifugus. The sequence continues at coordinate 427,831 of NW_005871557.1, read as the reverse complement.
AATTCTGGGAAAAACAGATATTAAAAGTAGGTGCTGGTGGATACAACTTACTCTCAAATGATTCAGAAGATGAATGTCATAGTGTCTGTGTTATGTATGTATATGTGTGTATGTGTATATACCTATACTCATATATATGCATACCATAAACATATGCTGAGAGAGATGAAAGTAAGAAAATAAAATGAAAACCAAATATGGTAAAATGTTAAAAAGTGATGAATCAGGGAAAAGATTACAGAGCATTTCTTTATATTATCTTTAAATTTGTGTTTAAGTTTGCAATTATTTAAAAATAAAATAATAGCAAAGGATAAAGAAATGAAAGCCTGAGTTGAGGAGTGAAGGGACGTGAGGGAGTTCAGAGGAGGTTTTGGTCTCACTTCCCCATGAACCTGCACCACTGTGGAGAGTGCTACTGCTTGTATATGAGCAACAGTAATAATCGGCCTCGTCCTCGGCCTGCAGCCCAGAGATGGTCAGGGTGGCCGTGTTGCCAGACTTGGAGCCAGAGAAGCGCTCAGGGATCCCTGAGGGCCGACTGCTGTCATAATAAATCAGGAGTTTAGGGGCCGTGCCCATTCGATGTTGGTACCAGGAGACATAATTATACCTCCCAATGTCATTGCTGCTTCCAGCACAGGAGATGGTGACTGAAGTCCCTGGATTCCCAGACACTGAGGGAGGCTGAGTGAGGGGAGCCTGGGCCCAGGACCCTGAAAAGAGCAAAAACACACTCTGGTGAGTTCAGTGCTGGGCCCGGGGGGCCCTGAGGAGGAGGCAGAGAGTCAGCCAGGTGTCCCCTTGTCCCGTCCCTGGAGGCCTCACCTGTGCCCTGAGAGAAGAGGCTGAGGAGGAGCAGAGCACAGGCCATGGTGGAGGTGCCCTGAGAGTGCTGCCTTCTGAGACCCCAAGCCTGAGCCTGGCTCCCCCAGACCTCTCTTATCCCCTCCCCCTGGCTCAGAGGAGGGAGGGGCGTCCATGCAAATCTGCTTCCTGCACCTGCCTCTTCTCACTCCACTCTGACTTGACCTGGAGTCTAGATACGCCTGCTTCCCTGGAAAGAAGAGCTTAAGCAGGAACTAAACTCTTGCCCTGAACCGGTAGCTCCATTGATTAGCGCGTCGTCCCAATGTGCCATGGTTTCAGGTTCCATCCCCAGTCAGGGCGCATATAAGATTCAACCAATGAATGCACTCATATATAGAACAACAAAGAGACCTCTCTCTCTTTTTCAAATCATTTAATAAAATTTTAAAGAAAGAACCAAATTCCTTAATATATTCTAAGTAAGACCAGACTGGGCTCAGGACAGCATGCAGAAATGCAGCCAGCCAGGGGGATACCTTCCTTTTCTGTGGTGGGAGTCATGGTGGTTCCTGGTGAGAAATCCCAGGACTTTCCCTCAGCACTGTGTTGGCAAAGGTGAGGACAGGTTGGCTGACAAAGATCCAGTTGCTCCATTTCCCAGGTCCCATGGCAGAGCAGGGGGCTGCATATGACCCTCCACTCCCTCCCCTTCCCCTTAGCAGCATGGCTGCTCCGAATGGCTCCATCCTCTGTCTCTGCAGTGGCTTGAGACTCAAGCTGAGCCCTGGACATATTAGCCCTGATACGTAAGAGGTGATCTTTTGGGCACAGCTGTTTTGGGACACAAGGGCCTCAGGGGGAAGCAGCTCTTCAAATCCATCCAGAGCCAGCATGAACCACAGCAAGTACCTTCCCCACAACCCGGGCTCTTGCTGCCCCCTGGTGGCCCAAGAGGGTGCATCCCACGCACTGGGGAGGCAGCTGAGTGGGCACTGGAAATCCCTGTTTACCTCCTTCCCATCTCTGTCCTTTCCCATTCCGCTCAGTACCAGGCCCCGGTTCCTTCTGTTTCCCTCTAAGCCCATTTCCCTTTGTCCATCAGCTTCCTCTTGAATGGAACGTGTCGCCTGCCACACCAGGTGGCCCAGATGCTCATCTCAGGCCCAGTTAGCACGTCCCACCATGGACTTGGCACAAGGTTATGGCTTGTGAAGCAGCTCCTGTCTCAAGGCCGAGGAAACATTCAATAAAACCCCAGCAGGAGGCTGGAGGAGAGGCATGGGACTAGGTGAAGACACACTGACATCTCCAAAAGTTGGAAGACAATATATTGCGCAAAGAAAAAACTCTGTCAAATGGAGAAGCCCCAGGGCTTAGAGTAGCAGAAATCAGGGTGTCAGGTGGGTGGTTCCTTCTGGAGATTCTAGGGAGAATCTGTTTCCTGGCTGTGGCAGCTGCTAGGCCGCCAGCATCCCATGGCTGGAGCTACACGACCCCATCTCTGCGTGGTGGCCACATCTCCTTCTTTAAAAAGATATATATTTCCTTTATTGATTTCAGGGAAAAGGGAGAGGGAGGGAGAGATAGAAACATCAATGATAAGAGACAATCATGGATGGGCTCCCTCCTGCACACGCCCTACTGGGGATCAAACCTGCAACTTGCACATGTGCCCTTGTCCAGAATCCAATCGGGGGAACCTTCAGTCCGCAGGCCAACACTCTTTCCATTGAGCCAAACCGGCTAGAATAGGTTATTCTCATTGTTTCAAAATGATGTGGTTTGAGGATGCAGTTGTGGGAAGGTACAGGGAAGGAATGAAAAGCAAATAATAAAGGGATTAACCCCAAAGCCAGCACCGTGGCTCTTTGGGGGGCGGGGGTGGGAAGGATGGACATGCGTTGGGTGAGTAAATGCAGCCAGAGGTAGATGTGGTTTCTATGTACTACTCCTTCCTACACTGTGAATGCTCATCTCTCCCACGCTTCTTTGGGGATGATGCATTTCATAACAGAAGGAATTTAGAAAAATAAACTGAAATGCATGGGAATTCTTTTCCTTCCCTTAGCTCCAAAGATGAGAATCCAGAACAAATGCAGCCATGGAGGACATTACATGACAAACCACAAGAAGAAGGTGAAACCCGGTCCTTTCAGCCTTTGGAGGCGGAGGAAAGGCTCCCAGAACATTTGATAGACGCCGGAAAGAGAGAGACAGCGCCAGAGCAGGAGGAAGCCCCCTGGCCCAGGGGATGAAGCTGCGGCCCAGGCCACTCCCTGCCTCTCCAGTTCATCCAGGAAATGTTCCAGCACCAGGTCCCGAGGAGGGAAGATGCTCCTCAACAGGAAACCCTCCAGGGCCTCCCCCGATGGACTCGAAGAATGAGCGGCTCTCAGAGGGAGAGAAATGAAGCCTTGGCTGCCACCCTCGGACGGCCCTGAGAGTGAGGATTCTATTTGATTTCCTCGTGTGAAGTGGTGTGGACCCTGTTCATGCCCAAGGTCCCTGAAGCATCTCTCTGCCCCTGGGCTGTGATAGAAGAGGCAGATCAGTTCATAGGAGCCCATCAGGTGATTCCCGGATACATAAAATGAGGTCTTTCCATACGATGCGATATCATTCGGCCATGCTACGGGATGAAGTCCCACATAGGCTTCAACATGAGTGAACCTTGAAAACACTTTGATGAAGGAGAAAAATCAAACACAGAGCCCATGCAGTGCGTGATTCCTCTATGGGCAATGTCCCCAGTTGGGAGGCAGTTTGTTGAAAGAAGAGGAAAACTGGGGTGACTGCTAATGAGTGAGGTATTGCTTCCAAGGAATAAAGACGCTCTCGAATTACAGAGTGTAATGGATTCACATACTCGTGAATAGGATAAAAGCCACTGAATTGTACACCTTGAAATGTGTATATTGCACGTTATTGAATGTGAATTCTGGGGAAAACAGATATTAAAAGTAAATGCTGGTGGATACAACTTACTCTCAAATGATTCAGAAAATGAATGTCATTGTGTCTGTGTTATGTATGTATATGCATGTATGAGTATATACCTATGCTCATATATATGCATACCATAAACATTATGCTGAGAGAGATGAAAGTAAGAAAATATAATGAGAAAAAATACAGTAAAATGTTAAAAAGTGGTGAATCAGGGAAAAGATTATAGAGGATTTCTGTATATTATCTTTAAATTTGTGTTTAAGTTTGCAATTATTTAAAAATAAAATAATAGCAGAGGATCAACAAATGAAAGCCTGAGTTGAGGAGTGAAGGGACTTGAGGGAGTTCAGAGGAGGTTTTGGTCTCACTTCCCCATGAACTTGCACCACTGTGGTGAGTGGCACTGGTTGTATATGAGCAACAGTAATAATCGGTCTCGTCCTCGGCCTGCAGCCCAGTGATGGTCAGGGTGGCCGTGTTGCCAGACTTGGAGCCAGAGAAGCGCTCAGGGATCCCCGTGGGCCGAGTGCTGACATCATAAATCAGGAGTTTAGGGGCTGTGCCCGGCCGATGTTGGTACCAGGACACATAACTATAACTTCCAATGTCATTGCTGCTTCCAGCACAGGAGATGGTGACTGACCTCCCTGGAGTCCCAGACACTGAGGGAGGCTGAGTGAGGGGAGCCTGGGCCCAGGACCCTGGAAAGAGCAAAAACACACTCTGGTGAGTTCAGTGCTGGGCCCGGGGGGGGCCCTGGAGGAGGCAGAGAGTCAGCCCAGGTGTCCCCGTGTCCCTTCCCCGGAGGCCTCACCTGTGCCCTGAGAGAGGAGGCTGAGGAGGAGCAGAGCCCAGGCCATGGTGGAGGTGCCCTGAGAGCGCTGCCTTCTGAGACCCCAAGCCTGAGCCTGGCTCCCCCAGACCTCTCTTATCCCCTCCCCCCGCCTCATTGGGGGGAGGGGCGTCCATGCAAATCCACTTCCTGCACCTGCCTGTCCTCTCCCTCTGACCTGACCGGTGACCTAGATGCTTCTGCTCAACAGACAGCAGAGCGAACCTGAGAGATTATGTTGGACATTTTTCCTCACCCAGGGCCCCCTGAGACCACAGGAGAGGGACTGGAGGCCACCTGGGAGGTCCTGTCCCTCCTCCTTGGGCATCCAGGTGGTTCCTGGCTGAGGAATATGGGGACTCCCCTCAGAGACATGGGAGGAGGGAGGAGAGGCTCTAGGTTGGCTTTTAGAACTCCAGTCCCCCTGTTGCCCAGGACCCAGGGGCAAAGCCGGTATCTCCCAGTCTTTCTCCACCTTCCCTGACACTCCTCAATTGAAATGAGTCTTCACGTGTCCCTTGGCCCAATCTCCACAGCGTCTGAGGCTCCGGGACATTTGCTGCCTCTCCCAGGAGGGGAAACATTGGGACGCAACGGACACAGGACATCCCCCTCCACTGCCCACCCGCTCAGGAGAAGGGCCTGGTAAGCACCGAGGGGACTTCCTGCAGATCAGGGCTGAACCCCAGCGAGCACCTTCCCAAATGCAGGCAATACTGCCCCCTGGTGGCCTCAGATGATTCAAGCCAAGCCCCAGGGAAGGCAGCTTAGACCAGTTCTCAACCTTCCTAATGCTGCGACCCTTTAATACAGTTCCTCATGTTGTGGTGACCCCCAATTTCATTGTTCCAAATTGAACATAATTAAAGCATAGTGATTAATCACAAAACAATATGTAATTATATGTGTTTTTCCGATGATCTTAGGTGACCCCTGTGAAAGGGTCGTTCGACCCCCAAAGGGGTTGGGACCCACAGGTTGAGAACCACTGGCTTAGACAATTCTGGCCTCAGTGTGAGGTGACAGTGAGATGGCAGTAGACACTGGTCTGCTCAGAAGCCCATCAGCTGGGCCTGTGGACCAAGCGGACTGGATCCTTGTCTCCTGGGAAACCATGGGGCGCCCCGGGCACAGGCCAGTTGTCCTCATCCTCCTGCGGGAAGCAGACCTCTGACCTTCATTTGGTTCCACCTTGTCCTCGGTCCTCGTCCCGTTAGGACCACGAGGACTCAGAGCCGGGGCTGCAGGGGTCCCTGTTCTCATTACAGTCATTCTGCACACGCGTGTCCACGTGAGAACACGCGTCATAGAAATGCTAAGCATGTCAGCCAGCACAGGAGGCAAAGTGACCACTTGCAACTGTGACTAATGACCACTGAAGCCCAGCATATAAATTAAAGACACTAATATTTAATCCCAGATCCATGCTGATTGCATGGGGAGTGACTCATTTCAACCAATGACTTAGAGAAAATGATAACAGAAGCTTCACTTCCTCAAACTTAGATGTATTTGTATTTGTTGGTTCATTTTAACTGGGATTGTAGCTGGAAAGGAGGTGGATCATCATGAAAGACTTTGGGGATCCCTGAGGAATGGGGGCCACCGCCAACAGATATCTTGAAGAACCAAGCAGCCGACTGTAAGGATCCATCCAATGGGGTGGCCTTGCACGAGCAGGCTGCCCCAGGAGAACCATCCAGGGACCTGGGCGGAGGGCAGTTCCGAGAGGACACAGCCTTTCCCTCAGATCCCCACCTCACACCTTCCTTGGTCATGGAAAGTATTGGGAGCCCGGAAAGGAAAGAAGGAAGGAAGGAAGGAAGGAAGGAAGGAAGGAAGGAAGGAAGGAAGGAAGGAAGGAAGGAAGGAAGGAAGGAAAATTAAAACTTTTTCTTTATTGTCTTTTTCACTTCATTAGTGGAAAACTGGATCCAGGTTGGTCTGCGCAGGTGTGGGAGGCTCAGGGATTTGAAGTGAGGATTTCCCATAGGATTGTGGGAAATCTACCCAGCAAGCCCAGCAAGGCCTCCCTGTGGCTGTTACAATGAAAACTTTGGAATGAGGGGACGCTGGATGCACAAAACACAGCAAAGGCCATAAACCCGAGAGCACGATCCTGTGGATTTCATGGGAGAGGGTAGAAGAGCCGATAAAACAGGCTGGCTCTCCAGGCTCTGGGAGAGGCGGGAGGAAGGGGTAGAGGACGAATCCTCCAGGCCAGGCCACCAGAGCCCCCTGCCCAGGGAGGGGAGCATCTTCAGAGCAAGGAGGGCGCCTGGGAGCCCGGGGCAGGTTTTGGTCTCACTTCCCCATGAACTTGCACCACTGTGGAAAGTGTTACTGCCTGCATATGAGCAACAGTAATAATCGGCCTCGTCCTCGGCCTGCAGCCCAGAGATGGTCAGGGTGGCCGTGTTGCCAGACTTGGAGCCAGAGAAGCGCTCAGGGATCCCCGAGGGCCGAGTGCTGACATCATAAATCAGGAGTTTAGGGGCCCTGCCCGGGCGCTGTTGGTACCAGGAGACAAGGTTATACCTCCCAATGTCATTGCTGCTTCCAGCACAGGAGATGGTGACTGAAGTCCCTGGAGTCCCAGACACTGCGGGAGGCTGAGTGAGGGGAGCCTGGGCCCAGGACCCTGGAAAGAGCAAAAACACACTCTGGTGAGTTCAGTGCTGGGCCCGGGGGGAGGGGGGGGCCTGGAGGAGGCAGAGTCAGCCCAGGTGTCCCCGTGTCCCTTCCCTGAGGCCTCACCTGTGCCCTGAGAGAGGAGGCTGAGGAGGAGCAGAGCCCAGGCCATGGTGGAGGTGCCCTGAGAGCGCTGCCTTCTG
>NW_005871557.1:406477-419934 GCF_000147115.1 Myotis lucifugus | reverse complement strand
TTTTTGTGGGGTAAGGTATGAGAAAGCTAAACGTTTCGACACCTGCTATAGGACCGACGATTAAAGGTTTTGAAACTATCATCGTCATCAACGACAATTTAGGCGGGCCAAACCAGACAAATGTGCCTAAAAAGCCGTTTCAATTAAATATGGTAAAGCCTTTGAGCAAGTGTGCGGCTCTCCCTAGAATACAAATTAGCAAAATCTCTGCTTTTAAAAGGGGATGTATCGGGGAGGAGGGGGGGAGTGTCAAGCTCCTGTCTCCCTCCCCCTGGTGTGGTTCGGAGAGCCTTGCCCGCCCGCCCTTCAGCCCTTCAGCCCCTCAGCCCCTCCTTGCACGGGTTTGTCCTCGGCAGGTGGGACACACGCCTCCGGGTGAGGGGACCCAGGCAGAGTTGGGTCTGAGGGTACCAGGAGAAGAACCCAGGGTGCCCATGAGTATAGTTCCCTCTGCCCACCACGCCCTAATGGTCACCCCCCACTGATGGGCAAGGGATGGAAAGAGGCCTCTGTGAGGAAGCTGGCGAGACCCAGGTGCAAGCAACTCTGGCACCCCCCCCCCGCCCCCCCCCCCTTCCCCCGTGATGTTTGGGAGCGCGGGACCTGGATTTCCTGTCTGTGCTAAAGTTGTCTTGACAGGAGCCACCGCCAGAGTCCGCACCAGCCAAGACTAGTCTGTCTGTCCCCCCAGTGAGTGCGCTCAGACTCCCCTGGAGTCCAGGCTCCACTAGGCAACAGGGAATATGCAGCCCCTCTGCCCCCGCCAGGATTCCTGCCGGAGAGCCAGGACCTGGCCCACATCTGGCAAGACCAGACCCAACTCTGGGATCCCTTCTCTTTCCTCTGGGCCGTGTCTGTCTTCTCTGGCGGGCGGGGGGGGGGGGGGAGGGGCCGGGGGGTTCCGGGAGGCAAAAAAACTGGGGGGAGTTCTGCCCTAGACTGAGCCTGAGCCTCTGTCAGGGTGGAGGTCACCTGGGGCCTCCCTGATGGACACAGTGTCCTTTCCTCACTCTGCCAGTCAGTAGCTTATCCTCTTTTTAAAAAAAATATATTTTATGGATCAGCTGCCTCCTGCACATCCCCTACTGAGGATCGAGCCTACAACCTGGGCCTGTGCCCTGACCAGAATTAGTCTGCAGGCCAACGCTCTATCCACCGAGCCAAACCGGCTAGGGCTGGCTTATTCTCATTGTTTCAAAACTACGTGGTTTGAGGATGCAGTTGTGGGAAGGTACAGGGAAGAAATGAAAAGCAAATAATAGGGGAGAAACCAAGATGGCGGCATAGGTTAACGTGGAAGTTTGCTGCCTCTAACAACCACTTCAAAAATACAACTAAAAGACGGAGCGGACATCATCTAGAACCACAGGAAGGCTGGCTGAGTGGAAGTTCTACAACTAGGAGGAACCGAGAATCAGAGGAGGCGCAGTGCTGAAGTAAAATACTAAGGTGCGGAGTGCGGGCGGCGCGGGCTGGTGGCTGAGGGCGCGGTTGTCTGTTTCAATCCGGAGGGAGCCTCAGACTCAGAGCTCCAGATCCGGGCGAGTCTCTAGGGACCCAGACTCAAACGGGAGAAGCAGGACTGTCTGGCTACGGTCCCTCCGAGGTTTGCAGCTGTTGCTGGGACAGAGAGGCAGAGCCCCTGGGGACGGACTGAGAGCAGCCATAACTGCTCCCTCCTCCGCCCTGTTGATCCCGTGGGACCCGCCCCGCCCAAGCCCTGCACAGAGCCATTTGCCGGATATCCTCAGGCAAAGGCTAGATTAGCACAGCCAGTCGGCCTGGAGGTCCAATCCCTCTAGTATTAACTATAACAATCAAGGCTTAACTACAACAAGACTGCGCACAAAGACCACTAGGGGGTGTACCAAGAAAGCGTAAAAAATGCGGAGACAAAGAAACAGGACAAAACTATCAAGGGAGGATATTGAGTTCAGAACCACACTTTTGAGGTCTCTCAAGAAGCTTCTAGAGTCTGTCGATAAACTTGATGAGTTGTACAGGAAATCTAATGAGACACTCGATGGTGTGATAAAGGACCATCTAGAAAGTAAGCATACACTGACTGAAATAAAGAATATTATACAGACTCCCAACAGCAAACGATTTATGGGGGGAAAAAAGAGGAACAAATGTAATAATCTGAAGAGGAGCGCAAGAATCAAGTCAAAGATTTGAAATGCGAAGAAGCGAGAAACACCCAACCGGAAAAGCAAAATGAAAAAAGAACCCAAAAATATGAAGTTAGTGTAAGGAGCCTCTGGGACAGCTTCAAATGTACCAACATCAGAATTATAGGGGTACCAGAAGATGAGAGACAGCAAGATATTGAAAACCTATTCAAAGTGATGAATAGCAAGAACCTACAACCAAGAGACTGGACAAAAATCGTGCACCTATGGATGAACACAGTGGGTGGGGAGTGAAGGCGGAGGGTGGGGTGGGAACTGGAAGGAGGGGAGTTATGGAGGGAAAAAAGAGGAACAAATGTAATAATCTGAACAATAAAGATATAAAAAAAAAAAACAACAACAACAACAAATAAATTAAAAAAATAAAAATGAAAAAAAAAAAGAAAAGCAAATAATAGGGGGATTAACCCCAAAGTCAGCTCTGTGGCTCTTTGGGGAGTGGGAAGGATGGACATGCTTTGGGTGAGTAGATGCAGCCAGAGGGAGATGTGGTTTCTATGTACTACTCCTTCCTACACTGTGAATGCTCATCTCTCCCACGCTTCTTTGGGGATGATGCATTTCATAACAGAAGGAATTTAGAAAAATAAACTGAAATGCATGGGAATTCTTTTCCTTCCCTTAGCTCCAAAGATGAGAATCCAGAACAAATGCAGCCATGGAGGACATTACATGACAAACCACAAGAAGAAGGTGAAACCCGGTCCTTTCAGCCTTTGGAGGCGGAGGAAAGGCTCCCAGAACATTTGATAGACGCCGGAAAGAGAGAGACAGCGCCAGAGCAGGAAGCCCCCTGGCCCAGGGGATGAAGCTGCGGCCCAGGCCACTCCCTGCCTCTCCAGTTCATCCAGGAAATGTTCCAGCACCAGGTCCCGAGGAGGGAAGATGCTCCTCAACAGGAAACCCTCCAGGGCCTCCCCCGATGGACTCGAAGAATGAGCGGCTCTCAGAGGGAGAGAAATGAAGCCTTGGCTGCCACCCTCGGACGGCCCTGAGAGTGAGGATTCTATTTGATTTCCTCGTGTGAAGTGGTGTGGACCCTGTTCATGCCCAAGGTCCCTGAAGCATCTCTCTGCCCCTGGGCTGTGATAGAAGAGGCAGATCAGTTCATAGGAGCCCATCAGGTGATTCCCGGATACATAAAATGAGGTCTTTCCATACGATGCGATATCATTCGGCCGTGCTACGGGATGAAGTCCCACATAGGCTTCAACATGAGTGAACCTTGAAAACACTTTGATGAAGGAGAAAAATCAAACACAGAGCCCATGCAGTGCGTGATTCCTCTATGGGCAATGTCCCCAGTTGGGAGGCAGTTTGTTGAAAGAAGAGGAAAACTGGGGTGACTGCTAATGAGTGAGGTATTGCTTCCAAGGAATAAAGACGCTCTCGAATTACAGAGTGTAATGGATTCACATACTCGTGAATAGGATAAAAGCCACTGAATTGTACACCTTGAAATGTGTATATTGCACGTTATTGAATGTGAATTCTGGGGAAAACAGATATTAAAAGTAAATGCTGGTGGATACAACTTACTCTCAAATGATTCAGAAAATGAATGTCATTGTGTCTGTGTTATGTATGTATATGCATGTATGAGTATATACCTATGCTCATATATATGCATACCATAAACATTATGCTGAGAGAGATGAAAGTAAGAAAATATAATGAGAAAAAATACAGTAAAATGTTAAAAAGTGGTGAATCAGGGAAAAGATTATAGAGGATTTCTGTATATTATCTTTAAATTTGTGTTTAAGTTTGCAATTATTTAAAAATAAAATAATAGCAGAGGATCAACAAATGAAAGCCTGAGTTGAGGAGTGAAGGGACTTGAGGGAGTTCAGAGGAGGTTTTGGTCTCACTTCCCCATGAACTTGCACCACTGTGGTGAGTGGCACTGGTTGTATATGAGCAACAGTAATAATCGGTCTCGTCCTCGGCCTGCAGCCCAGTGATGGTCAGGGTGGCCGTGTTGCCAGACTTGGAGCCAGAGAAGCGCTCAGGGATCCCCGTGGGCCGAGTGCTGACATCATAAATCAGGAGTTTAGGGGCTGTGCCCGGCCGATGTTGGTACCAGGACACATAACTATAACTTCCAATGTCATTGCTGCTTCCAGCACAGGAGATGGTGACTGAAGACCCTGGAGTCCCAGACACTGAGGGAGGCTGAGTGAGGGGAGCCTGGGCCCAGGAACCTGAAAAGAGCAAAAACACACTCTGGTGAGTTCAGTGCTGGGCCCGGGGGGCCTGAGGAGGAGGCAGAGTCAGCCCAGGTGTCCCCGTGTCCCTTCCCCGGAGGCCTCACCTGTGCCCTGAGAGAGGAGGCTGAGGAGGAGCAGAGCCCAGGCCATGGTGGAGGTGCCCTGAGAGCGCTGCCTTCTGACACCCCAAGCCTGAGCCTGGCTCCCCCAGACCTCTCTTATCCCCTCCCCCTGGCTCAGAGGAGGGAGGGGGGTCCATGCAAATCCACTTCCTGCACCTGCCTGTCTTCTCCCTCTGACCTGACCCGTGACCTAGATGCTACTGCTCAACAGACAGCAGAGCGAACCTGAGAGATTATGTTGGACATTTTTCCTCACCCAGGGCCCCCTGAGACCACAGGAGAGGGACTGGAGGCCACCTGGGAGGTCCTGTCCCTCCTCCTTGGGCATCCAGGTGGTTCCTGGCTGAGGAATACGGGGACTCCCCTCAGAGACATGGGAGGAGGGAGGACAGGCTCTAGGTTGGCTTTTAGAACTCCAGTCCCCCTGTTGCCCAGGAACCAGGGGCAAAGCTGGTATCTCCCAGTCTTTCTCCACCTTCCCTGACGCTCCTCAGTTGAAATGAGTCCTCACGTGTCCCTTGGCCCAATCTCCACAGCGTCTGAGGCTCCGGGACATTTACTGCCTCTCCCAGGAGGGGAGACATTGGGACGCAACGGACACAGGACATCCCCCTCCACCGCCCACCCGCTCAGGAGAAGGGCCTGGTAAGCACCCAGGAGACTTCCTGCAGATCAGGGCTGAACCCCAGGGAGCACCTTCCCAAAGGCGGGCAATGCTGCCCCCTGGTGGCCTCAGATGTGCAAGCCAAGCCCCAGAGAAGGCAGCTTAGACCAGTGGTTCTCAACCTTCCTAATGCCGCGACCCTTTAATACAGTTCCTCATGTTGTGGTAACCCCCAATTTCATTGTTACAAATTGAACATAATTAAAGCAAAGTGATTAATGACAAAACAATATGTAATTATATGTGTTTTTCCGATGGTCTTAGGCGACCCCTGTGAAAGGGTCATTCGACCCCCAAAGGGGTGGCGATCCACAGGTTGAGAACCACTGGCTTAGACAATTCTGGCCTCAGTGTGAGGTGACAGTGAGATGTTAGTAGTCACTGGTCTGCTCAGAAGCCCATCAGCTGGGCCTGTGGACCAAGCGGACTGGATCCTTGTCTCCTGGGAAACCATGGGGCGCCCGGGCACAGGCCAGTGTCCTCATCCTCCTGCGGGAAGCAGACCTCTGACCTTCACTAGGTCCCACCTTGTCCTGTTCCTCTTCCCGTTAGGACCATGAGCACTCGGAGCCTGGGCTGCAGGGGTCCCTGTTCTCATTACAGTCATTCTGCACACGCATGTCCACATGAGAACACACGTCATAGAAATGCTAAGCATGTCAGCCAGCACAGGAGGCAAAGTGACCACTTGCAACTGTGACTAATGACCACTGAAGCCCAGCATATAAATTAAAGACACTAATATTTAATCCCAGATCCATGCTGATTGCATGGGGAGTGACTCATTTCAACCAATGACTTAGAGAAAATGATAACAGAAGCTTCACTTCCTCAAACTTAGATGTATTTGTATTTGTTGGTTCATTTGAACTGGGATTGGAGCTGGAAAGGAGGTGGATCATCATGAAAGACTTTGGGGATCCCTGAGGAATGGGGGCCACCGCCAACAGATATCTTGAAGAACCAAGCAGCCAACTGGAAAGATCCATCCAATGGGGTGGCCTTGCACGTGCAGGCTGCCCCAGGAGAACCTTCCAGGGACCTGGGCGGAGGGCAGTTCCGAGAGGACACAGCCTTTCCCTCAGATCCCCACCTCACACCTTCCTTGGTCATGGAAAGTATTGGGAGCCCGGAAAGGAAAGAAGGAAGGAAGGAAGGAAGGAAGGAAGGAAGGAAGGAAGGAAGGAAGGAAGGAAGGAAGGAAGGAAGGAAGGAAAATTAAAACTTTTTCTTTATTGTCTTTCCCACTTCATTAGTGGAGAACTGGATCCAGGTTGGTCTGCGCAGGTGTGGGAGGCTCAGGGATTTGAAGTGAGGATTTCCCATAGGATTGTGGGAAATCTACCCAGCAAGCCCAGCAAGGCCTCCCTGTGGCTGTTACAATGAAAACTTTGGAATGAGGGGATGCTGGATGCACAAAACACAGCCAAGGCCATAAACCCAAGAGCACGATCCTGTGGATTTCATGGGAGAGGGTAGAAGAGCCGAAAAAACACGCTGGCTCTCCAGGCTCTGGGAGAGGCAGGAGGAAGGGGTAGAGGACGAATCCTCCAGGCCAGGCCGCCTGAGCCCCCAGCCCAGGGAGGGGAGCATCTTCAGAGCAAGGAGGGCGCCTGGGAGCCCGGGGCGGGTTTTGGTCTCACTTCCCCATGAACCTGCACCACTGTGGAGAGTGCTACTGCTTGTATATGAGCAACAGTAATAATCGGCCTCGTCCTCGGCCTGCAGCCCAGAGATGGTCAGGGTGGCCGTGTTGCCAGACTTGGAGCCAGAGAAGCGCTCAGGGATCCCCGAGGGCCGAGTGCTGACATCATAAATCAGGAGTTTAGGGGCCGTGCCCGGGTGCTGTTGGTACCAGGAGACACGGTTATAACCACCGACATCACTGCTGCTTCCAGCACAGGAGATGGTGACTGATGTCCCTGGAGTCCCAGACACTGAGGGAGGCTGAGTGAGGGGAGCCTGGGCCCAGGACCCTGAAAAGAGCAAAAACACACTCTGGTGAGTTCAGTGCTGGGCCCTGGGGGGCCTGAGGAGGAGGCAGAGTCAGCCCAGGTGTCCCCGTGTCCCTTCCCCGGAGGCCTCACCTGTGCCCTGAGAGAGGAGGCTGAGGAGGAGCAGAGCCCAGGCCATGGCGGAGGTGCCCTGAGAGCGCTGCCTTCTGAGACCCCAAGCCTAAGCCTGGCTCCCCCAGACCTCTCTTATCCCCTCCCCCTGCCTCAGGGGAGGGAGGGGCCTCCATGCAAATCTGCCTCCTGCACCTGCATCTCTCCACCCCCCATGGACTTGGCCCTGGAGCCTAGATACTCTGCACTCTGGGCAGAGAGCTCCCTGAGGGGTTAAAAGTCTTTGAGCTGAGTGTTCCGAGTCAGGGGAGGCTGAGCCTTTGGCAGTGCAAGGGCCACTGTGGCTCCTGAGGAATCTGGGACTTCCACTTCTTGCTCTGAGGGGTGAAGGTGAGGACAAGGTCCAAGGCAGGCTGGAGAGAGCCCATCGCTGTTTCCAGGGACAACGGGCAGCATTGGGTACTTCTCACCCTTCAAACCTCCCTGCTTCTTCTCATAGGATGGGCTGACCCGCGCCCTGCCCGTGCATGGGCCTGCGCCTGGGTGCTGAGGCTGAGCCTGGGGTGCATTTATTGGACGTTGTGTAACGAACTTATTGGGTGCCCTGGCCGGGAGCTCCACCGGTTAGAGGGTCGACCCAACACACCGAGGTTTCAGGTTCAATCTCCGGTCAGGGCCCCTGCAAGAAGCAACCACTGAGTGCAGTGAATGCGGCTGCAGCTGAGTGACTGTGCAACTGTGTTTGTTCGTTTCCTAAACTCACTAAAATCAGACTGAGCATTATCGCCTGGGTCAGAGTTGCATGTGAGAGACCAAGGAACAGGGCAAAAAAGACAACGAACATGCCCTGACCGGTTTGGCTCAGTGGATAGAGCGTCGGCCTGCGGACTCAAGGGTCCCAGGTTCGGTTCCAGTCAAGGGCATGTACCTTGGTTGCGGGCACATCTCCAATAGTGGGTGTGCGGGAGGCAGCGGATAATGTTTCTAGCTCTCTGTCCCTCTCCCTTCCTCTCTGGGAAGAATCAATAAAATATATTTTTAAAAAAAGACCACGCACACCTGAAACCCCAGGTGCAGGTTGACGAGCGGTAACTGACGGAGGCCGGACAGAGCCCAGTCCCCAGTCTGAAAGGTTCCACCGAAATCATCACATCTTCCTCCCAAACAGGGATGGGTGTGCAGTGACGAGCTGAGATGAGGGACACGTTAGAAGTGGGAGCACTTTCGGAAACAGGGGGCGGGGGGCGGAGGGGGGTGTCCAGATCCTGTGTCCCTCCTCCTGGTGCGGTTGGGAGAGCCCTGCCCACCCCTCAGCCCCTCAGCCCCTCAGCCCCTCCCTGCACGGGTTTGTCCTCGGCAGGTGGGACACACACCTCCAGGTGAGGGGACCGAGGCAGAGTTGGGTCTGAGGGTACCAGGAGAAGAACCCGGGGTGCCCATGAGTATAGTTCCCTCTGCCCACCACGCCCTAATGGTCACCCCCCACTGATGGGCAAGGGATGGAAAGAGGCCTCTGTGAGGAAGCTGGCGAGACACAGGTGCAAGCAGCTCTGGCACCCCCCGC
Source organism: Myotis lucifugus (assembly GCF_000147115.1). Lineage (NCBI taxonomy): Eukaryota > Metazoa > Chordata > Mammalia > Chiroptera > Vespertilionidae > Myotis > Myotis lucifugus. The sequence continues at coordinate 411,116 of NW_005871557.1, read as the reverse complement.
CCCCCCCCCCGGTCCCCCCGCGATGTTTGGGAGCGTGGGGCCTGGATTTCCTGTCTGAGCTAAAGTTGTCTGGACAGGAGCCACCGCCAGTGTCCGCACCAGCCAAGACGAGTCTGTCTGTCCCCCCAGTGAGTGCGCTCAGACTCCCCTGGAGTCCAGGCTCCACTAGGCAACAGGGAATATGCAGCCCCTCTGCCCCCCCAGGATTCCTGCTGGAGAGCCAGGACCTGGCCCACATCTGGCAAGACCAGACCCAACTCTGGGATCCCTTCTCTTTCCTCTGGGCCCTGTCTGTCTTCTTGGGGGGTGGAGGGGAAGCAGTAAATCTGTGGGGAGCTCTGCCCAAGACTGAGCTTGAGCCTCTGTCAGGGTGGAGGTCTCCTGGGGCCTCCCTATTGGACCCATTGGCCTTTCCTCACTCTTCTGGTTAGTAGCTTATCCTCTTTTTTAAAAAATATATTTTATGGGTCAGCTGCCTCCTGCACATCCCCTACTGAGGATTGAGCCTACAACCTGTGCCTGTGCCCTGACCAGAATCAGTCCGCAGGTCAACGCTCTATCCACCGAGCCAAACCGACTAGGGCTGGCTTATTCTCATTGTTTCAAAACTACATTGTTTGAGGATGCAGTTGTGGGAGGTACAGGGAAGGAATGAAAAGCAAATAATAGGGGGATTAACCCCAAAGCCAGCGCCGTGGCTCTTTGGGGAGTGGGAAGGATGGACATGCTTTGGGTGAGGAGATGCAGCCAGAGGCAGATGTGGTTTCTATGTATTGTTCCTTCCTACACTGTGAATGCTCATCTCTCACACGCTTCTTTGGGGATGATGCATTTCATAACAGAAGGAATTTAGAAAAATAGACAGAAATGCATGAGAATTCTTTTCCTTCCCTTAGCTCCATAGACGAGAACTCAGAACAAATGCAGCCATGGAGGACATTACATGACAAACCACAAGGAGAAGGTGAAACCCAGTCCTTTCAGCCTTTGGAGGTGGAGGAAAGACTCCCAGAACATTTGACAGACGCCGGAAAAGAGAGAGACAGCGCCAGAGCAGGAGGAAGCCCCCTGGCCCAGGGGATGAAGCTGCGGGCCAGGCCCCTCCCTGCCTCTCCAGTTCATCCAGGAAATGTTCCAGCACCAGGTCCCGAGGAGGGAAGATGCTCCTCAACAGGAAATCCTCCGGGGTCTCCCCCGATGGACTGGAACAATGAGCGGCTCTAAGAGGGAGAGAAAAATGAAGCCTTGGCTGCCGCCCTCGGACGGCCCTGAGAGTGAGGATTCTATTTGATTTCCTCGTGTGAAGTGATGTGGACCCTGTTCGTGCCCAAGGTCCCTGAAGCTTCTCTCTGCCCCTGGGCTGTGATAGAAGAGGCAGATCAGTTCATAGGAGCCCATCAGTTGATTCCCGGATCCATAAAATGAGGTCTTTCCATATGATGCAGTATCATTCGGCCATGCTACGGGATGAAGTCCCAACATAGGCTTCAACCTGAGTGAACCTTGAAAACACTTGGATGAAAGAGAAAAATCAAACACAAGAGCCCATGCAGTGTGTGATTCCTGCTATGGGCAATGTCTACAGATGGGAGGGAGTTCCTTGGAAGAAGAGGGAAACTGGGGGTGACTGCTCATGAGTGAGGTATTGCTTCCGGGGAATAAAAACGCTCTGGGATTATAGAGTGTAATGGATGCACATACTCATGAATAGGATAAAAGCCACTGAATTGTACACCTTGAAATGATGTACGTTTTTGAATGTGAATTCTGGGGGAAAAGATACTAAAAGTAAGTGGTGGTGGATCCAACTTACTCTCAAATGATTCAGAAAATGAATGTCATGGTGTCTGTGTTGAGAATGTATATGCGTGTATGTGTATACACCTATACTCATATATATGCACCATAAACATATATGCTGAGAAAGATGAAAATAAGAAAATAAAATGAAAAGCAAATATGGTAAAATGTTAACAAGTGGTGAATCAAGGAAAAGATTATAGAAGATTTCTGTATATTACCTTTAAATTTGTGTATAAGTTTTCAGTTATTTTTTTTAAAAAATAATAGCAAAGGATCAACAAATGAAAGCCTGAGTTGAGGAGTGAAAGGACTTGAGGGAGTTCAAAGGAGGTTTTAGTCTCACTTCCCCATGAACTTGTACCACTGTGGAGAGTGCCACTGCCTGCATATGAGCAACAGTAATAATCGGCCTCGTCCTCGGCCTGCAGCCCAGAGATGGTCAGGGTGGCCGTGTTGCCAGACTTGGAGCCAGAGAAGCGCTCAGGGATCCCCGAGGGCCGACTGCTGACATAATAAATCAGGAGTTTAGGGGCCGTGCCTGGGCGCTGTTGGTACCAGGAGACATAATTATAATACCCAATGTCATTGCTGCTTCCAGCACAGGAGATAGTGACAGACGTCCCTGGAGTCCCAGACACTGAGGGAGGCTGAGTGAGGGGAGCCTGGGCCCAGGACCCTGAAAAGAGCAAAAACACACTCTGGTGAGTTCAGTGCTGGGCCCAGGGGGGGCCTGGAGGTGGCAGAGAGTCAGCCCAGGTGTCCCCGTGTCCCTTCCCCGGAGGCCTCACCTGTGCCCTGAGAGAGGAGGCTGAGGAGGAGCAGAGCCCAGGCCATGGTGGAGGTGCCCTGAGAGCGCTGCCTTCTGAGACCCCAAGCCTGAGCCTGGCTCCCCCAGACCTGTCTTATCCCCTCCCCTTGGCTCAGAGGGGGGAGGGGCGTCCATGCAAATCCACTTCCTGCACCTGCCTGTCTTCTCCCTCCTCTGACCTGACCCTTGATCTAGATGCTTCTACTCACCAGACGCAGAGCGAACCTGAGAGATTATGTTGGACAGTTTTTCCTCACCCGGGGCCCCCTGAGACCACAGTCAAGTGCCCGGGACTGGAGGCCACCATGGAGGTCCTGTCCTTCCTCCTTAGGCATCTACAGGTTTCCTGGCTGAGGAATACGGGGACTCCCCTCAGAGACATGGGAGGAGGGAGGACAGGCTCTAGGTTGGCTTTTAGAACTCCAGTCCCCCTGTTGCCCAGGAACCAGGGGCAAAGCTGGTATCTCCCAGTCTTTCTCCACCTTCCCTGAGGCTCCTCAATTGAAATGAGCCCTTATGTGTCCCTTGGCCCAATCTCCACAGTGTCTGAGGCTCCAGGACATTTGCTGCCTCTCCCAGGAGGGGAGACATTGGGACGCAACGGGCACAGGACATCCCCCTCCACCGCCCACCTGCTCAGGAGAAGGTCCTGGTAAGCACCCAGGAGACTTCCTGCAGGTCAGGGGTGAACCCCAGCAAGCACCTTCCCAAATGCGGGCAATGCTGCCCCCTGGTGGCCTCAGATGATTCAAGCCAAGCCCCAGAGAAGGCAGCTTAGACCAGTGGTTCTCAGCCTTCCTAATGCCTAGATGCTTTAATACAGTTCCTCATGTTGTGGTGACCCCCAATTTCATTATTACAAATTGAACATAATTAAAGCATAGTGATTAATCACAAAACAATATGTAATTATATGTGTTTTCCAATGGTCTTAGACGACCCCTGTGAAAGGGTAGTTCGACCCCCAAAGGGGTCGCGACCCACAGGTTGAGAACCACTGGCTTAGACAATCCTGACCTCAGTGTGAGGTGACAGTGAGATGGCAGTAGACACTGGTCTGCTCAGAAGCCCATCAGCTGGGCCTGTGGACCAAGCGGACTGGGTCCTTGTCTCCTGGGAAACCATGGGGCGCCCCGGGCACAGGCCAGTTGTCCTCATCCTCCTGCGGGAAGCAGACCTCTGACCTTCACTAGGTCCCACCTTGTCCTGTTCCTCTTCCCGTTAGGACCACGAGCACTCAGAGCCCGGGCTGCAGGGGTTCCCGTTCTCATTACAGTCATTCTGCACACGCGTGTCCACGTGAGAACACGCGTCATAAAAATGCTAAGCATGACAGCCACCACAGGAGACAAAGTGACCACTTGCAACTATGACTAATGACCAATGAAGCCCAGCATATAAATTAAAGACACTAATATTTAATCCCAGATCCATGCTGATTGCATGGGGAGTGACTCATTTCAACCAATGACTTAGAGAAAATGATAACAGAAGCTTCACTTCCTCAAACTTAGATGTATTTGTATTTGTTGGTTCATTTTAACTGGGATTGGAGCTGGAAAGGAGGTGGATCATCATGAAAGACTTTGGGGATCCCTGAGGAATGGGGGCCACCGCCAACAGATATCTTGAAGAACCAAGCAGCCAACTGGAAAGATCCATCCCATGGGATGGCCTTGCATGTGCAGGCTGCCCCAGGAGAACCATCCAGGGACCTGGGCAGAGGGCAGTTCTGAGAGGACACAGGCTTTCCCTCAGATCCCCACCTCATACCTGCCTTGGTCATGGGAAGTACTGGGAGCCCGGGAAGGAAGGAAAGAAGGAAGGAAGGAAGGAAGGAAGGAAGGAAGGAAGGAAGGAAGGAAGGAAGGAAGGAAGGAAGGAAGGAAGGAAAGAAGGGAAATTAAAACTTTTTCTTTATTGTCTTTCCCACTTTATTAGTGGAGAACTGGATGCAGGTAGGTCTGCGCAGGTGTGGGAGGCTCAGGGATTTGAAGTGAGGATTTCCCAGAGGATTGTGGGAAATCT
>NW_005871557.1:403605-406377 GCF_000147115.1 Myotis lucifugus | reverse complement strand
AGATCAGGAGTTTAGGGGCCCTGCCCGGGCGCTGTTGGTACCAGGAGACAAGGTTATACCTCCCAATGTCATTGCTGCTTCCAGCACAGGAGATGGTGACTGAAGTCCCTGGAGTCCCAGACACTGCGGGAGGCTGAGTGAGGGGAGCCTGGGCCCAGGACCCTGGAAAGAGCAAAAACACACTCTGGTGAGTTCAGTGCTGGGCCCGGGGGGAGGGGGGGGCCTGGAGGAGGCAGAGTCAGCCCAGGTGTCCCCGTGTCCCTTCCCTGAGGCCTCACCTGTGCCCTGAGAGAGGAGGCTGAGGAGGAGCAGAGCCCAGGCCATGGTGGAGGTGCCCTGAGAGCGCTGCCTTCTGACACCCCAAGCCTGAGCCTGGCTCCCCCAGACCTCTCTTATCCCCTCCCCCTGCCTCAGGGGAGGGAGGGGCCTCCATGCAAATATGCCTCCTGCACCTGCATCTCTCCACCCCCCCATGGACTTGGCCCTGGAGCCTAGATACTCTGCACTCTGGGCAGAGAGCTCCCTGAGGGGTTAAAAGTCTTTGAGCTGAGTTTTCCGAGTCAGGAGAGGCTGAGCCGATGGCAGTGCAAGGGCCACTGTGGCTCCTGAGGAATCTGGGACTTCCACTTCTTGCTCTGAGGGGTGAAGGTGAGGACAGGGTCCAAGGCAGGCTGGAGAGAGCCAACCGCTCATTTTCCAGGGACAACAGGCAGCATCGGGTACTTCTCACCCTTCAAACCTCCCTGCTTCTTCTCATAGGATGGGCTGACCCGCGCCCTGCCTGTGCATGGGCCTGCGCCTGGGTCCTGAGGCTGAGCCTGGGGTGCATTTATTGGACGTTGTGTAATGAACTTATTGGAAGCCCTGGCCGGGGAGCTCCACCGGTTAGAGTGTCGGCCCAACACACCGAGGTTTCAGGTTCAATCTCCGGTCAGGGCCCCTGCAAGAAGCAACCACCGAGTGCAGTGAATGCGGCTGCAGCTGAGTGACTGTGCAACTGTGTTTGTTCGTTTCCTAAACTCACTAAAATCAGACTGAGCATTATTGCCTGGGTCACAGTTTTCTGTGAGAGACCAAGGAACAGGGCAAAAAAGACAATGCACCTGCCCTGACCGGTTTGGCTCAGTGGATAGAGCGTCGGCCTGCAGACTCAAGGGTCCCAGGTTCGGCTCCCGTCAAGGGCATGTACCTTGGTAGCAGGCACATCCCCAGTGGGGAGTGTGCGGGAGGCAGCTGATCGATGTTTCTCTCTCATCGATGTTTCTAGCTCTCTGTCCCTCTCCCTTCCTCTCTGGGAAGAATCAATTAAATATATTTAAAAAAAAAAAAAAAGACCACCCACACCTGGAAGCCCGGGTGCAGGTTGACAAGCGGTAACTGGCGGAGGCCAGACAGAGCCCAGTGCCCAGTCTGCAAAGGTTCCCACCGAAATCATCACATCTTCCTCCCAGCCAGGGATGGGTGTGCAGTTACAAGCTGAGATGAAGGACAGGTTAGAAGTGGGAGCTGTTCCGGAAGCGGCGGCGGGGGGGTGGGGTGGTGTCCAGATCCTATCTCTCTCCTCCTGGTGCGGTTGGGAGAGCCCTGCCTGGCCCTCAGCCCCTCAGCCCCTCCCTGCACGGGTTTGTCCTCGGCAGGTGGGACACATGCCTCCGGGTGAGGGGACCCAGGCAGAGTTGGGTCTGAGGGTACCAGGAGAAGAACCCGGGGTGCCCGTGAGTATAGTTCCCTCTGCCCACCACGCCCTAATGGTCACCCCCCACTGATGGGCAAGGGATGGAAAGAGGCCTCTGTGAGGAAGCTGGCCAGACCCAGGTGCAAGCAGGTCTGGCACCCCCTGCCCCCCCCGTCCCCCCGCGATGTTTGGGAGCACGGGGCCTGGATTTCCTGTAGGAGCTAAAGTTGTCTTGACAGGAGCCACCGCCAGTGTCCACACCAGCCAAGACGAGTCTCTCTGTGCCCCCAGTGAGTGCTCTCAGACTCCCCTGGAGTCCAGGCTCCACTAGGCAACAGGGAATATGCAGCCCCTCTGCCCCCGCCAGGATTCCTGCTGGAGAGCCAGGACCTGGCCCACATCTGGCAAGACCAGACCCAACTCTGGGATCCCTTCTCTTTCCTCTGGGCCCTGTCTTCTTGGGGGGTGGAGGGGAAGCAGTAAATCTGTGGGGAGCTCTGCCCAAGACTGAGCTTGAGCCTCTGTCAGGTGGAGGTCTCCTGGGGCCTCCCTATTGGACCCATTGGCCTTTCCTCACTCTTCTGGTTAGTAGCTTATCCTCTTTTTAAAAAAATATATTTTATGGGTCAGCTGCCTCCTGCACATCCCCTACTGAGGATTGAGCCTACAACCTGAGCCTGTGCCCTACCAGACTCAGTCCGCAGGTCAACGCTCTATCCACCGAGCCAAACCGACTAGGGCTGGCTTATTCTCATTGTTTCAAAACTACGTTGTTTGAGGATGCAGTTGTGGGAGGTACAGGGAAGGAATTAAAAGCAAATAATAGGGGAGTTAACCCCAAAGCCAGCGCAGTGGTTCTTTGGGGAGTGGGAAGGATGGATATGCTTTGGGTGAGGAGATGCAGCCAGAGGCAGATGTGGTTTCTATGTATTGTTCCTTCCTACACTGTGAATGCTCATCTCTCCCACGCTTCTTTAGAATGATGCATTTCATAACAGAAGGAATTTAGAAAAATAAATGGAAATGCATGAGAATTCTTTTCCTTCCCTTAGCTCCACAGACGAGAACTCAGAACAAATGCAGCCATGGAGAACATT
>NW_005871557.1:388486-402841 GCF_000147115.1 Myotis lucifugus | reverse complement strand
CTGATAGATAGAAAAACAAATAGATCTCTCTCTCTCTCTCTCTCTCTCTCTCAATCAATCAATAATTTTTTAAAAATAGAACCCAAACTCTTTAATATATTCTAAGTAAGATCAGACTGAGCTCAGGACAGCATGCAGAAATGGAGCCAGCCAGGGGAATACCTTCCTTTTCTGTTGTAGGAGTCATGGTGGTTCCTGGTGAGAAATCCCAGGACTTCCCCTCAGCACTGTGTGGACAAAGGTGAGGACAGGTTGGCTGAGAAAGATCCAAATTTCCCAGGTCCCATGGCAGAGCTGGGGACTAAGTATGGCCCTCCACTCCCTCCCCTTCCCCTTAGTCAGCATGGCTGCTCAGCATGGCTCCATCCTCTGTCTCTGCAGTGGCTTGAGACTGAAGCTTTTCCCTGGACGTATTAGCCCTAATATGTAAGAGGTGATCTATGGGACACAGCTGTTTTGAGACACAAGGGCCTCAGGGGGAAGCAGCTCTTCAAACTCTAGCCAGGGACCTTCCCCACTACCCAGGCTCTTGCTGCCCCCTGGTGGCCCAAGCGGGTACATCCCACACACTGGGGAGGCAGCTGAGTGGGCACTGGAAATCCCTGTTTACCTCCTTCCCATCTTTGTACTACTCCTTCCTACACTGTGAATGTTCATCTCTCACAGGCTTCTTTGGGGATGATGCATTTCATAACAGAACGAATTTAGAAAAATAAACAAATGCATGAAAATTCTTTTCCTTCCCTTAGCTCCACAAACAAGAACTCAACAATTGCAGCCATGGAGGACATTACGTGACAAACCACAAGGAGAAGGTGAACCCTGTCCTTTCAGCCTTTGGAGGTGGAGGAAAGGCTCCCAGAACATTTGACAGACGCCAGAAAAGAGAGAGACAGCGCCAGAGCAGCAGGAAGCCCCCTGGCCCAAGGGGATGAAGCTGCGGCCCAGGCCCCTCCCTGCCTCTCCAGTTCATCCAGGAAATGTTCCACCACCAGGTCCCAAGGAGGGAAGATGCTCCTCAACCAACAGGAAACCCTCCAGGGCCTCCCCCGATGGACTCGAAGAATGAGCGGCTCTAAGAGGGAGAGAAAAATGAAGCCTTGGCTGCCGCCCTCGGACGGCCCTGAGAGTGAGGATTCTATTTGATTTCCTCGTGTGAAGTGATGTGGACCCTGTTCATGCGCTAGGTTCCTGAAGCTTCTCTCTGCCCCTGGGCTGTGATAGAAGAGGCAGATCAATTCATAGGAGCCCATCAGTTGATTCCCGGATACATAAAATGAGGTCTTTCCATGCGATGCAATATCATTCGGCCGTGCTAAGGGATGAAGTCCCGACATAGGCTTCAACATGAGTGAACCTTGAAAACACTTTGATGAAATAGAAAAATCAAACACAAGAGACCATGCAGTGCGTGATTCCTCTATGGGCAATGTCCACAGTTTGGAGGGAGTTCGTTGAAATAAGAGGGAAACTGGGGTGACTGCTAATGAGTGAGGTATTGCTTCTGGGGAATAAAGACGCTCTGGAATTATAGAGCATAATGGATGCACATACTCGTGAATAGGATAAAAGCCACTGAATTGTACACCTTGAAATGATGTACATTTTTGAATGTGAATTCTGGGAAAAAAGATATTAAAAGTAGGTGCTGGTGGATACAACTTACTCTCAAATGATTCAGAAGATGAATGTCATTGTGTCTATGTTATGTATATATATGTGTGTATGTGTATACACCTATACTCATATATATGCATACATAAACATATGCTGAGAGAGATGAAAGTAAGAAAATAAAATGAAAACCAAATATGGTAAAATGTTAAAAAGTGGTGAATCAGGGAAAAGATTACAGAGCATTTCTTTACATTATCTTTAAATTTGTGTTTAAGTTTGCAATTATTTAAAAATAAAATAATAGCAAAGGATAAAGAAATGAAAGCCTGAGTTGAGGAGTGAAGGGACTTGAGGGAGTTCAAAGGAGGTTTTGGTCTCACTTCCCCATGAACCTGCACCACTGTGGAGAGTGCTACTGCTTATATATCGATAGGAGCAACAGTAATAATCGGCCTCGTCCTCGGCCTGCAGCCCAGAGATGGTCAGGGTGGCCGTGTTGCCAGACTTGGAGCCAGAGAAACGCTCAGGGATCCCCGAGGGCCGACTGCTGACATCATAAATCAGGAGTTTAGGGGCCGTGCCCGTTCGATGTTGGTACCAGGACACATAATTATACTTCCCAATGTCATTGCTGCTTCCAGCACAGGAGATGGTGACTGAAGACCCTGGAGTCCCAGACACTGTAGGAGGCTGAGTGAGGGGAGCCTGGGCCCAGGACCCTGGAAAGAGCAAAAACACACTCTGGTGAGTTCAGTGCTGGGCCCGGGGGGCCTGAGGAGGAGGCAGAGAGTCAGCCCAGGAGTCCCCGTGTCCCTTCCCTGGAGGCCTCACCTGTGCCCTGAGAGAGGAGGCTGAGGAGGAGCAGAGCCCAGGCCATGGTGGAGGTGCCCTGAGAGCGCTGCCTTCTGAGACCCCAAGCCTGAGCCTGGCTCCCCCAGACCTCTCTTATCCCCTCCCCCTGGCTCAGAGGAGGGAGGGGCATCCATGCAAATCCACTTCCTGCACCTGCCTCTTCTCACTCCACTCTGACTTGACCTGGAGTCTAGATACGCCTGCTTCCCTGGAAAGAAGAGCTTTAGCAAGAATGAAACTCTGGCCCTGAACCGGTAGCTCCATTGATTAGTGCATTGTCACAGTGTGCCATGGTTTCAGGTTTGATTCCCAGTCAGGGCGCATACAAGAATCAACCAATGAATGCACTGATATCTAGAACAACAAAGAGATCTCTCTCTCTTTTTCAAATCAATTAGTAAAATTTTAAAGAAAGAACCAAATTCCTTAATATATTCTAAGTAAGATCAGACTGGGCTCAGGACAGCATGCAGAAATGCAGCCAGCCAGGGGGATACCTTCCTGTTCTGTGGTTGGAGTCATGGTGGTTCCTGGTGAGAAATCCCAGGACTTCCTCTCTGCACTGTGAGCGCAAAGGTGAGGACAGGTTGGCTGACAAAGATCCAGTTGCTCCATTTCCCAGGTCCCATGGCAGAGCTGGGGGCTGCATATGGCCCTCCACTCCCTCTCCTTCCCCTTAGTAGCATGGCTGCTCTGCATGGCTCCATCCTCTGTCTCTGCAGTGGCTTGAGACTGAAGCTGAGCCCTGGACGTATTAGGACGTATTGGGACGTAAGAGGTGATCTGTTGGGCACAGCTGTTTTGGGACACAAGGGCCTCAGGGGGAAGCAGCTCTTCAAACTCCATCCAGAGACAGCATGAACCACAGCAAGTACCTTCCCCACAACCCGGGCTCTTGCTGCCCCCTGGTGGCCCAAGAGGGTGCATCCCACGCACTGGGGAGGCAGCTGAGTGGGCACTGGAAATCCCTGTTTACCTCCTTCCCATCTCTGTCCTTTCCCATTCGGCTCAGTACCAGGCCCCCAGGCCCTTCTGTTTCCCTCTAAGCCCATTTCCCTTTGTCCATCAGCTTCCTCTTGAACGGAGAAAGTTATTCTAGCGGTTATCTGTGAGCTAGGTAACCGGTGTCTCATTGTTTCTGAATTTTGCTGACATGTGTTCTGTTCTTCCTCAACTACCTGTGAACCGTCTGTTCTCACTTCTGAAATCTAATATCCCATTTCCCCCCTTTTCTCCTTTGTTCAAAAATGCCTTATATTGCCGGGCCAGTGTGGCTCAGTAGTAGGGCATCGAATTATGAACCAGAAGGTCATGGTTCAATTCCCCGTCATTGCACATGCCCGGGTTGCAGGCTCAGTCCCCAATGGGGGCTGTGCAGGAGGCAGCTGAACAATGATTCTCTCTCATCATAAATGTTTCCGTCTCTCTCTCTCCCTCTCCCTTCCTCTCTGCAGTCAATGAAAATATATATTTTTTAAATGTGGTTCACCCAAATCACGACACACAGCCTAGGGCACGCATAGCAGCCACCTCGAATTCTCTCCAAGACCTTTCACGTCAGCTTACCCCTGCAGCAGGCGGGGGTGGAGAGGCCATTTCAGGTGCGTGTTACCCAATCAGGAACCCAGTGTGTATTGGGTGTCATGGAAGCACAACTCAGAGCAACCCCACTCTGGGGGCCAGGAGCCCCCCGCCAGGACTCCACAGCCCTGAATTCCTTCTTGATGTGGCCACTCTGCTTGGGATGAGCGGCTTGTCCTTTCTGGTCTGAGTGTGTTCACCTGGGAATCACTAAGATCGCATTAAAGTTCCCAGCACCCTTGCATGCGTCTGGCGAGAAAATCAAAAGACAAAATTTCCATTCGTTGGTAAGCGCTCTATGGCTTTTACCCAGAGTCAAGCATGGTTAAGTGGAGAATGCAGGTTCTTTGTCCTTCAGGCTTACTGTAGGTGCTCATAGAAGAAAACATAGTCCGCCCTCGCTGGTGTGGCTCAGTGGATAGAGCATTGGCCTGCAGGCTGAAGGGTCCTGGGTTCAATTCTGGTCAAGGGCATATGCCTGGGTTGTGGGCTCAATTCTCAGTGTGGGGCGTGCAGGAGGCAGCCGATCAATGATTCTCTCTCATCATTGACGTCTCTCTCTCTCCTTTCCCTTTCTCTCTGAAATCAATTTAAAAATATGTATATTAACAAGTATTTTCCTCTTTCAGTTCATTGCTTTCTCATCCCCTCACAGATCAGCCAAGACCCAGCCTCTATCAGCCGCACACACACAAAACAGCTCCTACGAAAACATCCTCCCTCCTCTCTTCCCTCACTGCAGGGTTTTAAAGTCTCCATGGTGACCATTACAATGCAGTGCAGGTTGACTGTATTTTTCAATATTTCCGAAATGAAAAGAGCTCTATTTTCATCGCTAATCAAGGAAAAACCATGAGGACAGAAAACATTTAAAAAATACAGAAAAGGGTTTTACGAAAACCAGCCTTATCATTTTAGTGACCACCTTCTGGACACGTGGCCCTGCTTTTTAAGATGCCCACAAAGATGAATTACACCTCTCCCGGGCGGGCGGGGCCCTGTCACTCTCAGTCCCTCTTCCACATCCAGGCCTAGTGCAGCCCAGGAATTTGGTAAACATTGCGAGGCATGACTTGAAGCAATGGAATCAGTGGATGTTATATTCACATTTACTGTTACACGAATAGGGTTGCATTCTATAATCAGCCGGGGGACCTGCATTTTTGCTTTTACATTTTACAGCCCTCATCTTTTTCTTATCAATCTCAGCGAGAATGACAAGCAACGGGATCATGAAAATAAGGATGAGTGATCTTCAGACTCCCTTTTATTTTTACTGTTTTAAAATAAATTTTTATTGTTGAAAGTATTACACCGGTCCTCCTTTTTTCCCCATTCACCTCTTCCAGCTGCTCCCATCCTCCTTCCTGCCCCCCACCCTCACCCCCCAGGCCCTCACCACCCCATTGTCCACAGGTGATGCATATGTGCGGACAAGTTCATTGGTTGATCTCTTCCCACCCACCCTCCCCTGCCTCCCCCTGAGCTTCATGGATTCCCTTTTAATTTCACGTCCCACAGATGCATCCGCTATCCTTTCTGTCCCTTATCACCCCTCCCTCCGCCCCCGTCTCCTCATGTTCTCAAATCGGCCAAGCTCTTGTCTCAGAATTTGCGCAGGATCCTCTCCAGCCCCCATGGCTCCTCCTTGCTCAGGCCTCGGACAGGACGCCGCCTGCCTTGGTAACTTTCCACACCAGCTCCTTTGTTTTCTTCAGAGAATTCGTTACAACTCGCCCCTTGAAGACAACGGTCTTCTTGTCTTTGGGTGGCTGTTTTTTTCTATTTTCATCCTAAACCTCGTGAGGAGATACTGTGTATATCTCCGAGCATGGCATGAGCAGCCACTCAAGGACAAACATTTGCTGAATGAGTCGAGAGGAGAGGAAGGGAGGGGTGGGCTGAACCTCCAGTTCTAAGCGGGGGGAAAAAAGGTTTTTCATCAGCTCTGTTCTAGGTGACAATCCCAGATCCACTGGGGATCAATGCGGTGGCCTCATTTGCACTCATCCATCCATCCATGTGGCTGGAAACCTTAAACTCTGCTGGCGCACAGGCATGGGGGGTGCCTGGAGGAAGGGCAGGGTAGACACACACACGAACACACACGCACACACGTGCACACATGCACACACACGCACACACACGGCCAGCCTTACCACCCTGCCTGTTGCTCTCAGCCACCACCACCTTCCTAGAGAGTCAGGGTCACGTGGGGACGAGATTTCAAAAGTCCCCACGGAGATCCCGGGCCGGCGTGAGTGACAGGCTGGGGCCTCCGCTCTGCTCTTAACCACAGTCTCCCCCCTCCTCACCCGGAAAGGATCCCCCCATTTTTCTCTCCCAGAGACTTTCCAAAAGGGGGCGCCCAAACCGGGCCCCTGAGGACGCCAGGCCCCAGCGCCCCCTGGCGGCGGCCCGGAGAGCCCGGGCGGGAGGCGGCTCCGAGAGGCGGCGCTCAGGCTGCGGCTGCGGCTGGGGCTCCCCCTCCTCCGCTTGGTTGGCGGCTCCCTCCGGAGCTCCCGCCCCACCGTGTTCTGAGGCCCAGCTGCGACTTGGCCCAAAGGGGGCGCTGGGGAGAGAGAAGCCCTGGGCTCCAGGAGCGGACGCTGCCACCACCACCGGGAGGCCTGGGGAGGTGAGTGGGAGATGGGATCGGGGGCGTCGGAAGGAGCTGGCCGCCAGTCCCAGCGGGGACCGAGGGTGCCTCTCCGAGGGGAGGGCGTTGCGTGGGGCCGGGCTCCCTCCGCCCAGGGCGGCAGCATGGCCCGTGCAGGGTGGGGACGTGGGCCCCCAGGGCGGGAGCTCTTTCCTAGACTCGGGGGTGGAGGGGGGCGACGACCCTCACGCAGGGCCCCCGGGCGGTGACACTGGCACCCACAGCCGAGGGGGAAAGGGACCCCGGGAGCACAGACCCGGTGAGAGTGGGGGGTAAGTTGGGGGTGTCCGGGGCCTCCTTTTTCTCCCTCCACACCCCAGCCCACCCCCACCCTATCCCATCCTCACCCCCTACCCACCCGGACCCCAAGCAGCCCCCCACCCCCTCCCACCTCGGGCGGCCCGGTGGGCGTGGCCACAGGCACCGCCCCTCCCCCCTTCTCTCCCTCCGTGTCCGTTAAACCCCTTCTGGGCTCCCTCGGAGACCCCGCTCAAGATCTCGCGAGACTTCCCCGGAGAAGGACCAAGAAGGCAGGATTGGCCGGATCCTGCCGCTTCCGGAGCACCCCCAGGAGCCCTCCCGCCAGCCATTGTTCCTTTTCCCTCCGCCCGGGCGCCCAGACAGAGAGGCCACGAGTGGAGGAGCGGCCTGAGGGAAACGTAATTTCAAGCGCGCCCCCTGCACTCCCCCGACTCGGTGGGCGACCTGGCGCTGGTCACGCGTGGCCCTCGACCCCCCCCCCCCCCCCAGTTATTTTCCTCCTGAAAATGGGCTCCCCCTCGGGGGGCGGGAGGCTGAGGGGACGTGCTTCCTATGCGCGCCAGTCTGTGAGGCCGCAGCCCGCAGCCCCGCCCCCCCCTGCACTTCGCTGTGCCAGCCGCTGGCCTGTGCCCTCCCCCGGGCCCCGGGGCCTCGGGGGCGGGGGGTGGGGGGCAGTGCCCGGGAGCGAAAGGCCGCATCTCACAGGCCACACGGCCTGTCACTCAAGGCGGCCCTCTGGTCCGGGGAGCGGTCAGTGGTCGGGTTGGAGGTAAGAGGTGATGCCCACCGAAAGGGGGGATCGTGCCTCCAGGGTTTTTGTGTTTTCTATTTAACCATTGAATATATGATTGAATAGATATTTTTTTAATCGATTTGAGAGAGAGATAGAGACATTGGTTGACGGCTGTCCACGCCTGACGGTGCTCAGGCGATGCCCATCCGTCCGGGGCTGCCTCCAGTTGCCCGTGCCCCCCGGCTTCCTAAATGCTCGGTTAACCTGCTGTCTCCTTGTCTTTGGAGCCTTTTGGTTCTCACTCTCAGACTTGGGTGGACACGGTGACCGAGGCCACAGAAGACCAGAGAAGCCATCGGAGACCCTTGGAGGACCTGAGGCCAGTCTGAGCTGGACCCGAGTGGAAGGGAGACGTCTTCAGGTGAGCCCGTTCCGTGAGCCATCTTGGGGGTCCCCCTCCGTTCTCATCATCGAGGACGTGGGTGGAATCTGCATCCTGAGGTCCCTGGTGGGGAGGAGAAGCAGGAGCAGCTGTTATATTCCCCAGTCATTTCCCCACGAAAGCGTTTGTCCTGCTGCCTTTTTACAAGAAGCAAAAGAAGAGCAGAAGCTGTAGTGTGTTAGGGACCCCATTCCCAAAGCCACGGTCACGGCTGGAAACTGCTCAGAGCGCAGGAGCAGGGCTGGCATCAGACCCCCCAGACTTGGCTCACGTTTGGTGTCAAGTAGGTTTTTGTCTCACTTCCCGTGACCTTGGACCACTGCGGGAAAGGGAGGCCTCTGGGAAGAAAGCAGCAGTAGTGCACAGCTTGTCCTCCAGCTGCAGCCCATGGAGGTCAGGGAGGCCTTGGAGCTGGAGATGGGGCTGGAGAGAGGACGACCTCATGCACTGGGAGCATCGGGCTGCACACAGATGCTGTTGTATGCCTCCCCCCCCCCCCCCGACACATACACACACACACACATACACACACACACACACCCTGCTGCACTGAGAATGGCTATGTCAGGGCAGACTGGGTCCAGGACCCTGAGAGGAGAGGTCAAGGCCATGACTCCAGAGTAGTTTTCGGCAGAAGGGTCAGCCCTGGGCTGTCAAAAATCACGAGCATGAATTCCTGATTTCTGTTATCAGTGGGTGTCCCCCAGCATCGGGGCCACACCTCGGGCTCATGAGAAGTTTTTTTAAAAATATATTCTATTGATTTTTCACAAAGAAGAAGAGAGAGGGATAGAGAGTTAGAAACATCGATGAGAGAGAAACATCAATCAGCTGCCTCTTGCCCACCTCCGACTGGGGATGTGCCTGCAACCAAGGTACACGCCCTTGGCCGGAATCGAACCTGGGACCTTTCAGTCTCCAGGCCGACGCTCTATCCAAACCGGTCAGGGCATGAGAAGTTGACTGACATTCCAGGGATGAAGAAAGAGGGCTCCCAAGTCAGCAAAGACCAGGGGAGGGGAAACAAACAGCATTCTAAAGACCCCCTGGTTTCCTCCTTAACCACTACCCTTTTAGTTTCCAGGTTTCTCCAGATCAAAATCTTTGAATTTCCCAAACATATTTTCCTTTGTCTTGGGTAATTCCTTTGTCCCATTACAAACTTGCAGCCCCTCCCTTTCCCTGGCCAACTCCTGGTTCTGATTTTGGCCTGACCTGCCTTGGGGAAGCCTTGACCCTCAAAATCTGGACCAACGGTCCCTAGTTGTATCTCTGTTCCTCCGTGAATGGGCACACGATTTGCAGTTTCAGGTAACAAAGTGTAAGACACGATTTGATATTCAATCATTTTGTTGTTTATGTCTTTTTCTTTGGGGATGATACTGCTGTCTGCCTAAAGCTGCCTGACCTTGGACATTTGGGAATTTTGATGTGGCGCAAACGCCCCCATCAAGCCTCCTCCCAGGTTGGTTTCATTTTCTTCTTCTTTCATGAATGGACATAGGATTCGGTTGGTTGCATGGAGAGTGTAAGACCCAATCAGGGTTAACTGGATGGAGATCCAGGAATAGGTTGTGCTTTCTGTTCAGCAGAATGAAATGCTGCCAGTGGGTGGCAGTGGGAGGGTGCCAGTGGTTCTTACCCCTCCTTGGGTGCCTGGCGGGCGAGATGCTTGTCCTGCCACCGGCAGAGGCAGAGCTGTGGTCTGTGGCCCCCACGCAGGAAATGGAATCGGGGTAAATCGAGGACGCTCCCACTGTTGCCAGAGCAGTGCCTTTGGCCCCCAGCTGGTTCCCCTGAAGGGTGGAGGGACCGGGGTTGCTCATGCTCAGCCTGACAAGGATGCCTTGCTCCCTGATGTCTCCCAGGATCACTATCAGGGCAGCTCCATCGGGATGAGCCTCCCGGCCCCACGCAGACTCCTGGAACTGGCCTGTCAGGGCCTGCTGAAGGATGAGGCCTCGGCCATCGCTGCTCTGGAGTCGCTGCCCATGGAGCTCTTCCCACCACTGTTCATGGAGGCCTTTACCGGGAAGCACACCAACGTCCTGAAGATGATGGTGCAGGCCTGGCCCTTCCCCTGCCTCCCTCTGGGGGCCCTGATGAAGGATCGGCAGCCCGACCACGAGATTTTCCAGGCTGCGCTCGATGGGCTCGATGCCCTGCTTGCCCAGGAGACTCGCCCCAGGTGAAGGGGCTCAGTAGCCTGGTTGGACCCTGGGGATCTGAGCAGATAGAGCTGGGATCAGGGGCGTGCTGGCCTAAGGGGGAGCTCGGGGGCCTTGGAGCCATTGCTGCGGTCATTCTGGGGAGAGGCTTTGGATGTATAGGGCTGGGTAGGATGCAGAGGGTGACTGAAGGAACAGGAGCCCACCCCCTGGGGTGGCACCTAAAGGTGCCAGGAATGGGGACCAGGAAGGATCCCAGTAGCACAAGGAGCACTTGATACCTGGGGTATGGAGTAAAAGTCCAGTCAGGTGTCTGGTCCAGGTGCCCGGATTCCTAGACTCACAGTCATGGTCTTATTCCCTGTTATCTTCACGCATCCAGTCTATCTCCTGTTTTCCCTGCAGGAGATGGAAACTGCAGCTGCTGAACTTACAGAAGAAAGTTCATCAGGAGTTCTGGACCGTGTGGTCTGGAACCAGAACCGACGTGTGCTCACTGTTGGAGCCTGAGGCCGCCCAGCCCATGAGGAAGAGAGGGAAAGAGGACAGCTCAAGGGTGGGGCCAAATCCACCCTTGGCCCCCGTGCAGGTGTTCGTAGACCTTTGCCTCAAGGAAGGAATCCCTGACGAGTCCCTCAGCTACCTCATTAGGAAAGTCACCAAGAGGAGAGGCTTGCTGCACCTGTGCTGTAAGAAGCTGAAGGTTTTTGCGGTGTCGAAGCAGAACATGAACATCCTCAACATGGTGCAGCTCGACTCCGTCCAGGATTTGGAACTAAATTGCACCTGGAAGCTGTCTACTCTGAAGAAGTTTGCGCCGTACCTGGGCCAGATGGGCAACCTGCGCCGGTTCCTCCTCTCCCACATCCTTACGTCTTCTCGCATCACCATGGAGCAGGAGGAGCTGTGCGTTGGCCAGGTCACCTCTCAGTTCCTCGGCCTGCCCTGCCTCCAGGAGCTCTGTTTGGACTCTGTCTCCTTCCTCAAAGGCCGCCTGGACCAGATCCTCAGGTGAGGGGTGGCGAGCTTCCTCTGCAGACCAGAGCGAGCCCCGTCTTCTCAGTCCATAGTGACGGGCTCTTCTACGTGCCGCCGTCAGCAGTGCCGGAGTGCCTGCGTCACTCGTCGGTCCACACAGCCAGTGTCGCGTTCACTGCTCTGTCCCCTTGCATGTGGTCACCTAACCCCCCAGACAAAGGTTGGAGGCATGAACTAGGACAGATGGTAGTAAAGAGACCCCTTGCTAGGAATCGATGTAATGGACTTGAGGCCGGGTGAGGTAGCTTGGGGAATTCTTGCCTTAGGAAGTGATGTCTAGGTGAAGATGATGGAAAAGAACCCAGTGAGGATGGCAGTGACGGAGGGAAAGCCCATCAGAGGTGAGGTTTCAGTGCTTAGCTCTGCACTCAGCAATTTGTCGATAGGAGCCTTTCACTCCAAACCTGCCTCGAATTGCCTGTCTGCCAAGGGTTGCCTTAGGCTCCAGCTAAGGGAATACGCGGGAAATGCAGAATGCTGGAGTAAGGAATTATCAGAAGGGATAGATGGTTTGTGGATGATGCAGTGATCTAAGTTCCTGCAGGCTGGTAGCCCCCACTGGTGTTGGCAGACCTTGCCCAGGTTAGTCCTTTCTGCACGTCTGCCAGTAGCCTCACTGGGCTCAAAGATAAGGGTGATGGGGGTCCAAGCTGTGGCTGGAAGGAAGCCAGAGTTGAAGGCATTTAGGATCATGTCTCCCAATACTAAAACTTACTGGTTCCCTCCTGCTTGAGGCATTGGGTCAGGTTCCTTTCTGAGGAACTCCCACCTTTTCATTCATCCTCACAAATTTGGCGGGGGCCAGGGGGGGCGGTCGGAGGGTTATGATGCACTCTGTTTGACAGATGAGCAGAGGGCGTGTGTGAGGTTTCATTCACTTGATTCAGTCACACGGCAAATTAGTGATGGAGAAAGGATTCCACTCAAATTTGCACTGACTTGAATGACTCTTTACACCACGCAGCATCCTGGGGTTGATCATCATCTGGAAAACTTTAGATTTTGGGGAGATGGACCTCTTTTCCCTTAAGGCTGGGGTCATCCTCACCTCCCTCTGCCCACCAGCTCCATCCCCCAGAACTAACTTCTCTGTGTCTTCCCAGGTCCCTGAAGAACCCCTTGAAGACCCTGTCCATCACTAACTGCCTGTTTTTAGAAAGAGACTTGAGACATCTGTCCCGGCACCTGAACGTCAGTCAGCTGAAAGGCCTGAGTTTCAGCGGCCTCAACCTGACCAATATCACTTCGGGGCCACTCCAACTTCTGATAGAGAAAGCCTCGCCCACCCTCCAGAATCTGGACTTGGATGAGTGTGGGATCATGGACCCCCAGTTCATGGACATCCTGCCTGCCCTGAGCCACTGCTCCCAGCTCATGACCTTAAGCTTCTGTGAAAACCCCATCTCCATGACGGTCCTGGAGGACCTGCTGCGCCACACCATCGGGCTGAGCAAGCTGACCCGCGTGCTGTATGCTGCCCCCCTGGAGAGTTACGAGGAGACCAGTGGCACCCTCCACCTGGGCAAGCTTGCCCAGGTGCATGCTGTGCTGAAGCAAATGCTGCAGAAGCTGGGGCGTCCAGACATGGTCTGGCTCTGTGCTAGCCCCTGTCCTCGCTGTGGCGATAGAACCTTCTATGACCCAAATCCCATTCTGTGTCCCTGTTATGTCTCTATTTAGCTGAGTGCACATATCATAGACTTTATTCTGGGCACTTGGACATTGAAGCCCAGACATAAGTGTATCTTAAAGGAACACAGCAGCCACAGTTTGACAGCTACTCTGTGTTGGGGGGAAATGTTGACATGGGGAGTTAATGGTTTCTTTGGGGAGATGTGTTAGAAATATGAATCTGTATCTCTAGTGGGGAGGGATTCAGATTTGGGAAGTAAATGTGGGAGTTACCTTTGTTCGAATGGTTGTGAAGAAATGTCAGTAATAAAGGGAACCTCAATGTTAACCGTCTGGTGTCCTCTATGACATGTTAACCCGATTCTCCCATCTGCAGTTACTGGTCAAATGAGCATCCATGATGCCCAGACTCTAGGCTGGATGAGGTTGGGTCCCAGGAGTCCACATCACCCTTTATCATTTCCTGGTCGGTTATTTTCTCTGTTGCATCCGGTGTCTTCTCACTACCTCTGCCTATTCAGTCAGCGCACACAAGGTGCGTCCACAGGGTCTGGAACACACTAAGTGGCCTATAGTGAGATCCACTGAAGTACAAGTTCTCAGGGGCCCTCATGGCCCAGGCCGTACTCGCCACTGAGAGCCAGTGGGGCCTGCAGGAGGCAGCCGATCGATGATTATCATCATTGATGTTTCTCTCTCTCCCTCACTCTAAAAATCCTTTTAAAAAGGCGAAGCTCATTCATAGCGTGCTGTGAGTTGTACAAAATCAGGTTGCAGGCGAGACTGGGCTTGGCCGCAGATGCAACGAGAGGAGGACGGGCGGCCAGAGCATTGGGATGGCCAAGCGCCTTGAGCAGAGGGCGGGCCGCGGCGCCTCGTGGGCAGAGGGCACTTGAGGACCAGGAGATGGGGGCCAGAGGGGCGGCCTGTTCTCCGGCCCGAACCCTGGTCCTCGGGGCAACCTAGGCCGCCGAGACCCTTCCAGGGCCCGGGTGCTCCGCGGCCCGCACCCTCGCCGCCAGCCCACAGCCTCAGCTGGTCCCACTCGGAGCGGAGCGCGCATGCGCCGGGCCCATCCGCGCGGCCAATCAGCGCGCAGCGCCGGCGCCGCGGCCTCACGCCCGCACCTGGCTGCCAGTCAGTGGTCGCGGCGCTCGCGGGGGGCTGCGGCCGGCGCTGGGGCCTGAGGGACGGCGGCGCCTCGGCTTCGCCCGGAGCGCGGCGGCGGCTCGGAGACTGGTAAGCGGGCGTGGCGGCGGCCCGGGCGCCCCCGAGGGGAGAAGGAGCGGGATCCCGCGGTTGCACGGGATGCCGGCGGCCTTGTCCCCGTCCCCGCGTCGCCCCGCGGCCGCGCCCGCCGTTCTCAGGAACC
>NW_005871557.1:326350-388294 GCF_000147115.1 Myotis lucifugus | reverse complement strand
ACACCGCGGGGGGGGGAATGAGTCTGTACACAGGCTCTGAAGGGCGGCCCGCGGGGACCGAGAGGGTCTCCGGGGGAGATATCTCACAGGGAGAAAACCCGACGCGGTTTTGCAAACAATCGTCGCCCCCTGAGGAACAGCTGTGATGGCCGAGCCGCTGGGATGGACGCACCTCACCCATTTCTGAGGGTCTCCGCCCCTCCAACCAGCGGGGCGCCCCCTACTCGGTGCCGAGTCTCCAAAGCCGCCTGGGCCCTAGTGAGGCGCCCCTGAGCGCAGGGCCGGGGGTGGGTGTTGAGGCTTTTGTTTCGGGCAGTTCCCAGGGTTTTTTCTGTGTTTTTTCCTTTATTTTTATTTTATTATTATTTTTTACCAGAACATCACCTCAGTTTATTTCAGAGGTGACAGCAATGTGAAAATCAAGTTCATTCTGAACCGCACCGAGCCCACGTAGCCATTTACGTCTCTTTAAAGTTATTCTCTCCAAGAAACTCGGCTTTCCCCACCCCACCCACCAGCGTTCCCACTGGTTCGCTTTTGTGCAGGACCTCCCAGGTGGTGGGTCAGTGGCTTTGCGGGCATTTCAGCACTTCTCCCCCCAGATAAAAACTTCTTCCCCCAGATCTATATTTTGCGTAGATTTCTCTGCAGATTCTTTCCTCAGGAATCTCAATGCAGTTACCACACCCTCTCATTTTACCTGTGCGCCCCCAGTGAAAACGGTCTGCCCCGAAAAGTATGATGGGTGTCGCCCGTGATCACCCAGTTAACAGAGTCATTTCACCTCCGTGGTGATTTTTATCCTGTTTCAAGATAACCGACTCCACATGGGGCGTTATTTCCATCTTTATCGACTCAGGCATGTGAGCGAGCGCCCAGGTTCTACCTCTTCTATGTCCTCCTCCTTCATAAGTGGATGGAATTATTTTATAGAAGTTGGATGTAGGACAGTTAACCTTTTACAAACATTTAAAATGTAGGTTAAAATAACTAGTGTGGAAAAAGAAACACTATAATGATAGGAAGCCTACACACAATTCAAAATTTAATTAATTAATTTATTTATTTGGAGGAATAGGTTTGAAGAAAGGAAGTCTCTTTTCTGGTTAAAGGGGAGATGCTTGAGGAACAGCTAAATGAGAGTATCAGGTGGACAGCGGGTAGAAAATATGTCTGTAATATGTAAATAACCTTAATCCCTTTCTCTGGTTGCCTCAAGGATGTGACCTTCTCCTGCCTGAAATATCGCAAGTTCTTAGAAGTTTCAGTTCACATCCAAGGTAAGAGGAGGGACGTCTTCATCATGAGGACCAAGACGGTATTTTTTTCCTTCATTTTTCTCTTATTCCTTTTTGTGCTAAAACATTATTTAGACAGTGTTTCCTGAGTGTATGTGATTTGAATCTGCATATGTGTGATAAATTCAGGTCGATCATTGATTTAGGTAATTTTGGAACCTTCTAAACTGCTTCCTTAAACAAGGGGAGGGTGGGGGAATACCTTGAAAGGAAAAAGAAAAGTAGGAGTACCATAGATCATAAGCTATGTAAATCTATTTTCTTTTAGCGTGGTATACGTCTAAAATGGACTGATAACACATACTGTAAGATATTTCAGCTAATATATTAAAGTAATAAGTGGTTCATTTAAGGTGAATATATATTGGTTAAAATGATTACATGGGGTTAGTTTGTTTAATTCTATACCCTTTTCCATAAGGGCTTTATTTCTGTATTTGAATGTGGCTGGATAGGGGAGGCCGTCTAAATTTATTTTATGCCAGTAGTCACGTTTACAGGTAAGTTATGATCCATTTTTTAATGAGTTATCTGTTGCTGTGTAACACTGTGTATCTCAGCACTTGCTAGCGTAAAACAAATCTTCATTATCATAGTTTCTGAAGGTCTGGAATCCAGAGTGCCTTAACAGGGTGGTTCTAGCTCAGGGTCTCTCATGAAGTTGTAGTCAAGTTTTTGTCTGTATCCGTGGACTTGACTTTTGTCAGATCATCTTCGTCTAAGCTTACTCACTTGGCTGTAGGCAAGGAGCTTCAGTTCCTCACTCTGTGGGCCTCTCCATGAGGCTGCCCATGTCATGACAGCTGGCTTCCCCCAGAGTGAGTGATTCAAGAGCGAGCTTTCACCCAAGAGAAGTGCAGGCTCTTTTTCAAAAGTTCGGTGCGCCGTATTTGCTTAGTCCCACAGGCAAACCCTGTGATAGTGTGGGAGAGGGCTACGCAAGAGAGTGAATGCCAGGAGGTGGGATTCATGTGGGCCCATCTTGGAGGCTGGCTACCACTCCTATTTGTACACTGTTCCAACCTTTTCTCCTGGAATGGAAGACCCAGCACACTCTCCCTTCCCAGAGCGTGCCCACGTCTTTCCCTTCCCCTTCTGCCCTCGCCCCACCCACAAGGTACATTACCATTACCTTCCTAGCTCCCAAGCTCCAAAGGCCCTTCCTTTATCTCTATAACTTGTTTTCTAAGCCCATTTCTTTTATGAATTTCTTCTTCTACCTCTGATTTTCCAAATAAAGGGACTTTGAATTTGGTATCGTTACTGGAAAGGGGACATGGCCCTGAGTAGGTCTGCCTAGGGCCGACTGGTAGTGTGTGGGTTCTTGACTTTATGCAGAAAAGATTTCACAGTACAAGTCCAGGTGATTTTTAGAAGACGGTTATTAAAGCTGGGGACAGTGAAACAAGGAAGGGCCTAGGATAGAAGAAGGAGAGGGACTAGGTGGGGAAATGAGCCTAGGCTGGGCTGCTTTGGCTCACTAAGTAGTCAGAGAAAACAGAGCCTTGGGGACAGGGTCAGGGGCTTAGCTCAGGACAAGCTGCCACTGCCCATTGCTCCCTGGTTGCAAGCCTTGTAGGGTCCCTTACAGTTTAGGGATGCATGCTGGTAGGGGAAGAGAAAGACAAAGGAGTACTCTGGGGAGGGGGAGCCAACCCTAAGTCCTTTGCCTTGAGGCTTTTATCTCTCTTGCAAGCAGGAATCTTAGGGGAGGTGTCAGGGAAGGTTTTCAGCAGAATATTCATCAGTTTTCCAAGTGTGTTCTTTCAGGGTCATGGTCTCTACTGATTAGTTAGTTCAGGACAGGGGGTCCTTAGTCATTGTAGTTGGTCCTGGCATCCCCGCCCTGGTTTTGCTGCTTTTCTGGGCCTGGAGCTGAAATACAACTGAGGCCTAGATGTTAACTCTAAGGAGATGACCTTCTGTATCTGGCTGTAAATTGCTGGGCCAGTTTATTTCAGTTTCCCTGTCCACTTGTCCTGGCTTCCTAGCCTGTCTCAGTACCAGTTGCTGGGATGTTGGGGGGAGAGGTAATAGGCATTTTTTTCTTTAATTGAATTATAATTCACATATGGCAAAATTCACTCTTTAGGGTTTAAAATTGAAGGACATACATATATGGCATTGCGGGCCCATTTGTGTAATCCAGGATATTCTCTCCATCTCAGAACCCATAACTTAATCACATCTGCAAAGATCCTTTTTCCAAATCACGTAACATATACATGTTTCAGGGATTGGGACCTGATATTTTATTTTTCTTTTAGTTCAACTTACTTTCCTTCCTTATTTCTCCCCCCCGCCCCATCCCATGACAACCACTAGTTTATTTCTGTCTGTATGGATTTGCCTTTTCTAGATGTTTTATGTATTGTAAGTGGAATCATAAACTATGTGGACTTTTGTGTCTGGTTTTATTCACTTAGCATGTTTACAGGGTTCATTCATATCATATATGTTCCGTGGTGCTTTATTGTTTTTTTTTAATAATATATTTTATTGATTTTTTTTTTTTTTTACAGAGAGGAAGGTGAGAGGGATAGAGGGTTAGAAACATCGATGAGAGAGAAACATCGATCAGCTGCATCCTGCACATGCCCCCCCACCCCCCACTGGGGATGTGCCCGCAACCAAGGTACATGCCCTTGACCGGAATCGAACCCGGGACCCTTCAGTCCGCAGGCCAACGCTCTATCCACTGAGCCAAACCGGTTCGGGCTGCCTTATTAGTTTTAATGGCTGAATATTATTCCATTGTATTACCACAGTTTGTATATGCACCCATCAATTAGTGAACATTTGAATTGTTAGCACTCTGTGGCTATTATGAATAATGATGTTTGAACATTGTTGTGCAAGTTTTTGTGTGGATTTGTGTTTTCAATTCTTTGCAGTATAGACCTAGGAGTAAAATTGCTGGATCGTATGGTAACTCTGTATTTTGCCTGGTTGGTGTGGCTAAGTGGTTGAGCATTGACCCATGCACCAGGAAGTCACAGTTCTATTCCTGGTCAGGGCACTTGCCTGGGTTGTGGGCTCCATCCCTGGTAGGGCATATGCATGAGGCAGCCAATCCATGAGTCCCTCTCGTCATTGAAGTTTTTTTTCTCTCTCTCTCCCTTCCTCTCTCTGAATTAAAAAAAAAAGTAACTATATTTAATTGTTGAAATACTGCCAACTGTTTTCCAAAGTGGCTGCGCCATTTTCCAGTAATTGCACCAGCAATATATGAGGATTCCAATTTCCCTGCATCTTCTGCAACACTTATTATTGTTCCTCTTTTTTATTGTAGCAAATAGTGGGTGTGAAGCAGATCTAATTGTGATTTACATTTTCCTAATGACTAAACATGTTGAGCAGTATTTTTTGTGGGTATTGGCTATGTATATATATCTTCTTTGGAGAAATGTCTATTGACATCCTTTGCCCATTGTTTAATTATTTTTTGATGTGCTAAAAACCCTATAACATAAATTTTACCACCTTAACCATTTTTAAATGTTAAGTATATTCACAGTCTTTTGAAACAGCTCTCTGGAACTTTTTCATGTTGCACAATTGAAACTCTACTCATTAAACAACAACCTCCCCTTTTCACTCTCTCCCTAGATCAGTGATGGCGAACCTTTTGAGCTCGGCGTGTCAGCATTTTGAAAAACCCTAACTTAACTCTGGTGCCATGTCACATATAGAAATTTTTTGATATTTGCAACCATAGGAAAACAAAGACTTATATTTTTGATATTTATTTTATATATTTAAATGCCATTTAACAAAGAAAAATCAACCAAAAAAATGAGTTCGCGTGTCACCTCTGACACGCGTGTCATAGGTTCACCATCACTGCCCTCGATCCTGGTATTCATCCTACTATTCTAAGATTTGTATCTTTTCTGTTGTTTTGATTACTTTACATACTTCATATAAGTAGAATCATACAGTATTTGTCTTTTTTGTGGCTGGCCTATTTCATTTACCACATGTCTTCAATGTTCATGCATGTTGTAGCATGTGACAGAATTTCCTTTTTATGACTGAATAATATTCCATTGTATGTATATGTCACATTTAAAAATTGTCAGGCGTGGATTTAAAAAAAACACCCAACCATTTAGAAATAAAGGAATAATATAATTACAGTGGTATTTTAAGATTCAGATAGTGGCAATGTGCTATATAATTTGAAGGCTAGAGAGATAAGACAGAACAATTTGAAGTTAATTACAGATGTACAGACATGAAGTAACCAGTGGGCCTAAACCTAGAAGTTGGGAGTAAGTGCTTTAATAAGAATGGAAATGAAATGTAGTTAGGATGACCTGACCAGTGCTCTAAAAAATTACTTAGAATCACTAATACATTCCTGTGATTAAATTGATGGGAGCTAGGGGAGGTTAGAACAGGTTTTATAAAGTAGAAGGAGAGTAAAAATGAATCCAGTGAGGCTCTTTGATCCTTAGAGACTAAGCAATTAATAGCACCATCATCAGAAATAGACATGCACTAAATCAGAGTTCTGTTGGGAAGAACACAGAACCAGAATTCAGGAATCACACATTTTAGTGCTAGCTCTGTTTCCAAACCCTACATATAACTTTAGCTGAATCATAAACTTTTCTAGCCTTTAGAAGTCCATCCTGAGATAATTCTGATGGTCATATTACTTGTCAAATTATCTTCTGAGTTTTATGGTATTATGAAGAAATTAATACTTTTGATTTAGATTTTTTTATAGAGAGGATGTTAGAGCATAAATGTTGAATTACCTAGAAGGTAGTTACTAGGAGTGTGGAAGTGATCCTGCGAAGAAGGTTAGATTAAGGAAGAAGTTCTCCCATAGAACATTTTTGATTGCCACCGCTAGGGGATTGCCATTGGCATTTGCCGGTAGAGGCAACAGAAGAGATCATAATCAGCATAGGACAAATCTATGATTAGATTCTAGAGTCTCACAGACTTGTAATCATAGTTTTAAGCTGTCATTTATTCTCTTTGAGTCTCAGTGTCCTTATCTGTAAAATAATGGATGTTTATAACTAGCTTGAGTTTTGGAGAAAATTAAATGAGATACATTTTTTTCTGTACTTACTGATGTGTAGTGTTGTTTGTACTTAGGTGGCAGTTCACAATAAGGAAAAACTAGGACTTGTGGCCACACCCTTCAAGAATAAAAAAAGTTAGAAAATGGGACCACCATATGTGGTATGTGAGGAAAAACAAGAGCCAGGACCACAGAAGAGCATAGAAGAAAACAAACAAGTAGATGAAGATGCTGAGCTGATCTTTGTTGGGGTGGAACATGTAAATGAAGATGCTGAGCTGATCTTCGTTGGGGTGACTTCACATTCAAAACCAGTCGTTTCCCACATCTTGAACAGAGTCACCCCGGGTTCGTGCTCAAGGAGAAAAAAGTATGGTAAGCTCAGAAAAGATACTGCTCACAAATTGCAGCCTGTAAGTCATGTGACCCCTACATCCGAAGCAGTGACTGTCTTGCCAGTTCCTGAGCCTGAATCAAGATTAACAGATAGTCCTATTATTATTGAGCCTTTGTCTGAACCTGATTATAGAAGTAATTCACCACAAGTTGTGCCTAATAGCTCTTCAGAGTTATGTTCTCCTTTGATTACATTCACAAGTTCATTGCAGCATCCAGTGGGATCAGCACTTTCTGTAGGAGGTCTGAGTAAAAGTCCTAGTGCATCAAAGCGACTTCGCACTTCTGAAGTAAACAGCATAAGTCCAAAAAGGCCTAAACTCAGTGACAAAATCACAGGGGGACAGTCTTCAGTTGTGTCCTCTTCAGGAATCTTTCATACAATGATTCCTCAGCAAAGCACACCCTCAAATGGTGTTCATACCTCATTAAGCCCTATTCAGAACGGAGCACTTTTTCCAACAGCTTTTCCAAAGGACAAAGTCCATTTCAAGACTATAAATCCTGTTGGAGAAAATAGACTGACAAAAACAGATCTTTTGAGCCTAGCAAGTCAAAACAAGACTGACGATCTCAAGAAAGGAAATCTGATTGTGTTACTTCATGACTTTTACTACGGACAGCATCCAGGAGATAGGCAGCCAGAACAGAAGACTCACACAACCTTTAAATGCTTCAGCTGCAGGAAAGTTCTAAAAAATGTCAAGTTTATGAATCACGTGAAGCACCATTTGGAACTTGAGAAGCAGGGAGATGACAACTGGAAAAACCACACCACCTGCCAGCATTGCCACCGGCAGTTTCCCACTCCCTTCCAGCTGCAGCGTCACATCGAAAGTGTGCACACAGCCCAGGAGCCCTCCGCTGTCTGTAGAATTTGTGAATTGTCATTTGAAACAGATCAGGTTCTCTTACAGCACATGAAGGACAATCATAAGCCTGGCGAAATGCCCTACGTGTGCCAGGTTTGCAATTATAGATCGTCGGCCTTTGCTGATGTGGAAACACATTTCAGAACCTGGCATGCAAACACTAAGAATCTGCTTTGTCCATTTTGTCTCAAAATTTTCAAACTGGCAGCACCCTACATGTATCATTATAGAGGACACTGGGAAAAGTTTATTCATCAGTGTTCCAAATGCCGGCTACAGTTTTTAACTTTCAAGGAGAAAATGGAGCACAAGACCCGCTGTCATCAAATGTTTAAGAAGCCTGAGCAACTGGAAGGATTGCCTCCTGAAACTAAAGTTGTTATTCAGGTATCACTGGAGCCTCTTCAACCAGGGTCAGTGGAAGTAGCATCCATTATTGTGAGCACATCTGATTCTGAACCATCACCCTAGACCTAAAAGTAGAATTAAAACAACATCAATAACAACAACGACCGTTAATCCCATTTTCAGGAAATCTAAAGCAAGTACGTTAATGAAAGTGAGAAACCTCATAAATAAAAAAATACAAAACATTAGTAGCTTAAGAATAGTGAAACCAATGGGTCATTTATGAGTTTTTTTTTTTTATAAAATTTATGAAATTCAGTATTATTTGATACAAGTTTTGAGATGTTATTTTAAAAATGTATTGACTGCTTTTTATGTGACTGTATCTGGCTTAACACAAAAGGTGCTTGTGTATGTATATGTATGTGAAAGAAAAGCCAGAAACCTATTTATTATTTTTCTATTTCATGTTACTTTTGAGTGTGAAATCTCTTTTTTCTGTATATAGAATCTGTAGAGTTATATGCCTTGAAGATTATAATATTAACTCTAGTCAGACTGGAATGGCTTTGGTATCGCAACGTTCCTGTTACTCTGAAAGTCCCAGAAGGACCTCTGTTAGCTGGCCTAAAGTACCTGCCTCTGAACATCTGGGTGTGGAGAAGTTGAGGGAGAAGCTATGGCGTGAATGGGACCAGGAAATGGGAGGTTAGTCAATGGAGAGCAGAGGCTCTTTTTCCCAGTGGAGAGAGCGGCACACACTCACTTGTCTTGGAGTCAAGACAGAAAGAATACTGTGTCAGTGTCGTTATCCCGCCCAAGTACATCCAAAGAGGCAAAGTCATTACAATAAAATGCCTATGTTTGGTGAAGGGCCCCTGCAGACGTCAGACAACCAGTGTATCATTGGCTTAAGCAGAGGGAGCTAATAGAATGGGGCCTGGTGCCAATGGGCCTCTTGTTGAGTGACCCACAAGGAAATTCAGTTTGTTCCCTCCCCTCCTTTCTGGCTGGCCTTTAGTCAGAATGAGCTATGTCCCTCACAGCCACAGCAGTAAAGAAGTAAAGTTTCCCATGACAAAGAAGCACTGACATCCATAGTTTGAACTGTACTGGACCCATAATTTTAACTAGAAAGGGCCAAATTGTATCTGTCCAGTTCATGGACTGAGCTCAGTTTAGTTCTCTAACGGTTAAGCTGGAATGGGCATTGTCCAAGAACAGTGGGTACAGTGGATACAAATAGCCCAGGTGACTTACTAAAATTAAGCTTGTTATAGGGCTTTTCCGTATATTTTTCTATGTTCGTGTATCTTTCCCTAATTGAACATGTGAAGTTTGCAGTTTTGTACTTTGCCTTGTTGGGCATGAATGTATTACAGTTAAGAGTTATTATTGTCTTGTGTGTGTAATTTCCCATTTCATGAAACTAATACCTTTTGGGTCTTGACACATTCCAATGTGCAAGTAATGTTCCTTTTATTTTAATAAGTATTAGGTCCTAGAGTTATTGCCCTTCATCTAATCTGTCCACCTATCTATTAGGTGAATATACTATGAGGAGACCTTCCCTTGCCATTTCCAAGGGTCCTTTCACAGAACTGGAATACTTCACTGGAATACTTTCTGAGTTTGATTTCTGAACATTGGCGGCCTTGGCTGCTTCTGTGGGTTCCCAGGGTTGAGTCTCCCTCAGTATATTCTAGTGCCATCCCTTCTTCTACCCCCCGCCCAGGTACCCAGCAGCCTCTGTGCTCCACTCAAGGAATCTGGGATCCTGGCTAGAGATCTAAGCCAGGAAAATCTTTTTTTCCCTTTGCTTTCTCTTCTTCAAGGCACCTTATATCTCCCCACTCCTTTCTTCCCTCCTCAATCTATTTAAATTCCGTAAACTTTCACAAAAACCTGAGAAGTGATCATCATCAAGGGTTAGCATCCCTCTTAAGAGTTGTGGAGGAGGCACTAGACAGTAAAGTAGCTGTGAGTGTATTGTCCATGTTTTAGATAATATCCTTGGTGTGGATTCTTGTTGTATTTGCTCAATGCTTGACTAATTGATTGATGGATTTGCACTTTGAACATTTTACTAGGCCTTTTCAGTTTGTTTGCTTGGGCCAAGGCACTTTGCTAAAATTTTAGCCTGAACTCCTTTCTTTAGGGGTAGAAAAGTGTGTGTGTTTGTGTGTGTGTGTGTATGTGTTGGTATCAGGTGGAAATTTCTGGGTATAACTAGATCTTTAGACTTTGCATACTTATCTCCCTTATTCTGTTTCGATGGTAAAAATATGAAATGTTTTTATTCTATGTGTTTGTGGCTACTTGGTTTTATCAACTGTTACTGTTGTTTGCTATTTCACTAAAATATGCCCCTAAGGAGTACAAATTGTTACTTATTGCCAAGGTTTCAGTGATATAGCCCCTGCCTACCTCCTCTCTGTTTTCCATTCTGTACCATGCTTCTCTACCGTTTTCCCCACTGGTGCACTATTTTTGATGCACTGGCCTTGCTTTTCCTCAAGCAAGTTCCATTTCTTCCTAATCCAAAGACTTTGCAACTGCTGTTCTTTGTCTTAGAATTCTCTTCCCCTAGACCTGCATGGCTCTCTACCTCATTTATTTGTTGGACATTTCCTTTGATTCGTTGAGTTTCATTCAAGTTCTTAAAATGACACTGACAATGAAATTCGGCCCCACCCCTTTTCTTCTCCAAAGAGACACTTTATGTCTCCTTTCTACTTTCTTCCCTCTCTCATCTAGTTAAATTTCCTAGGTTTTCACAAAAACTAGGAAGGGATAATTATTAAGGACTTTGCTCCTCTCTTAGAATGGAGCTCACTCAAGTCCATTTCTGTGCCTGCAACCAAAAGAAAATTAATATAGTGAGTTGAGTTCCTTCAGGAGCTTTCTCTGTTTTTCTATTGATATCTCTATATTTTTTAAAGCAATGCCACTTTGTTTTGTTTACAAATATATTGAATAGCTGTCAAGATTACTATTTTGTTATTACCCCTCATGAATGTCCATGTCTATTTGGCTTGCTTGTTCTTTCAGATAAATTTTATTTTATTATTGTTGCCAAAAATTCTAAATAAAATAGCAATTATAATAATAAAATGTTATTTTGAAAAAACATTTTTGTTATTTGTCTTTTTATTCGTAACATGGCATATTTATAGTTTAATTTTTTTAGCACTACTATGTAAACTCTTTGCCTTTCCTCCAATTGTGTTTTTTTTAAAATATATTTTTTATTGATTTCAAAGAGGAAGGGAGTGTGAGAGAGAGAGAGAAACATCAATGATGAGAGAGAATCAATCATTGACTGGCTGCCTCCTGCACGCCCCCAACTGGGGATCGAACCCACAACCTGGGCATGTGCCCTTGACTGGAATGGAACCCGGAACCCTTCAGTTCGAAGGTCGACACTCTATCCACTGAGCTAAACCGGCTAGGGCAATCGTGTTTATTTCTAATCTTACTGCATTGGCCAGAACTTCAAAAAGATGTGAAAATGGGCTTTCTTGTTCTTGGTTTCAATAAGAAATGCTTTACCATGAAAGGTAATAAGTATACTGCGTAATGAATTTCTATCTTTTGAATATTTAAAGAGAATTGTTATTTAGTTTTATTGGGTAGTTTATGCCATCTATTGAGATAATCATTCACCTTTTCATTACTGATCCAACGTTTTGCTTGGCTGCATTTACAACTTTTCTATTAGAAACTTTCTTGAAGCAAAAAATAGTTCTACTTGAAGGTGAATATTATCCTCTGTACTCAGAATATCATTTCCTTCTTATTTCTAATATTGAAATGCATTTTCTTTTCCCCTCATTAGTTTGCCACAGTTTTGTCAATGCTTCTGATTTACTTGTTCCAAGAAGCAATTCTTGATTTATTATCCCAAGTAGTTTTGTTTTTATTCTCTATTTTTGTTTGGATTCATTATATACCTACTTTTTCCGCCTTTTAAAAAATGTATTAATTGATTTGAGAGAGAGAGAAGAAGGAAGAGAGAGAGAGAGAGAGAGAGAGAGAGAGAGAGAGAGAAACACCCCAACACATCTACTTGTTGTTCCACTTACCCATTGGTTGAGTCTTACATATGCCTGACCAGGCATTGAACTCACACCCTTGGCATATCGGGATGATGCTCTAACCAACTGAGCTACCTGGCCAGGGCTTTTATACACCTACTTTTAAAGGATTGTTCTTTATTATGGCTTTTTATTTTAAAAGTTAATTTTTCTGTATTAAAGGATTTAAGACTGCCTGGCTTTGTTTATAGCTTTGTCTGAATCCCATATATTTTGATGCATATTTTTATTAAAGTTTTAATTCTCCATACTTTTTTGGTAACTTAATTATGAGATTTAAAAATTTGCAGGCTGACTGTTTTAGTCTGAATGTGTAGTTTTACTGAGAATTAAAATTCTCCTGAGAGCTTTGAGGGGTGTGTTTATTAGACACTGACATGTCCATTTATATAAATATATCCTTTTTAAATTACAAATGAGTTACTAAAAAATGATATTTTTTTGTTTCTATAGTAAATATATGAAATGTTTTAATCTGAAAATAGATCTCTCAAAATAAATCTAGTGTAACAGGTAAAGGTATGAAAATATTCATTTGAGAATAATTACTAGTAACAAAATTTGGAAATGTTAAAGAAAAATTCTTGACACTTAAAGACAGTAAGGAAAACTTTATTCAAGGGAGGACAATTACAATGCGGTTTTGTACTACAGGAAAGAGATTGAGCTAAACTCTGACTCCATCAAGAGCAAAGTGGGGCCCTGACCGGTTTGGCTCAGTGGATAGAGCATCGGCCTGCGGACTCAAGGGTCCCAGGTTCGATTCTGGTCAAGGGCATGTACCTTGGCTGCGGGCACATCCCCAGTGGAGGGTGTGCAGGAGGCAGCTGATCGATGTTTCTCTCTCATTGATGTTTCTAACTCTCTATCCCTCTCCCTTCCTCTCTGTAAAAAATCAATAAAATATATTTTTTTTAAAAAAGAGCAAAGTGGGGATTTACTGCCAAGGAACAGGATGGGTGTCAGTGGATAGGAAATTTCTAAAAGGAAACTTCAAGGATAAGGTCGGTTTTGGCTAAACCAACTTGACAGGATTATTGCCAAGGACAGGCAAGGGTGATAGGGTAAGGGATAGGAATTCGATCAGATACCAAAGGGAGGGCTTTTCCTTTAACTGACCCAGCAGGAATCTTGCTAAAAACTGGACTAAAGAGGAAGAGCCACCGGATTAAAGACAGTTCACAGTTGGGAGTTTATTAGTCCTCTATTGATGTACAACAAAGTACAGAACTAACAGCTTTAAAAAACACACACAAAACACTTGGTACCGTACACCAAGCATGTCAAACTTGTGGCCCGCGGGCCACATAAATACTCATTAACGATGACTCATTTATTTCAGCCCTTTGTATTCAGCATGTCTCTATCAAAACAAACCTACATTTCTATGAAAATGGAAGCTTTTGTTTTTGCAGCCCACATAATTAAACCTTGTTTATTTGGCCCTTGTTAGCCTTTGAGTTTGACATGCTGGCCTTACACTGTGTCTGAGAGCCAGGAACCCAGGAGCAACTTAGCTGGGTTGTTCCGCTTCGGCGCTTCTTGAGGTCTTAGTCACCTGAAGGCTTGCCTGGGGCTGGAGGACTTGCTTCCAAGATGACTCACTCCCCTGGCCAGTGAGAGGTCACTGTTCCTTTCTGGCTGTTGGGAGAAAGCCTGAGGTCCTCCACGGGAGCCTCTCCACTGGCGACCTGAGTTCTCAAGACTCGACTACCTGGCTTCCAGAGCGAGTGAGGGAGGGGAGCGAGCGAAGGAGGGAGTGGGGAGCGAGCGAGGGCTCTGCAGTGCCTTTGCGGCCTCCTCTCAGCAGTTTTACTGTCATTTCCACGCTGTTCCATTCATTAGAAGGGAGGCGCTCAGCTCAGCCCACACATTAAGAGGAAGGTGGTTACGATTCACTTTGAAGGGACTCAGTTAATCAGGTGCGTTTCCTGCTTTGGGAGTCCTTTGCTCTCTTCTGGTCCTTGGCCTGCGCTTGTTTGCGAAGGGGGTTCCCCTCACATCTCACCTTCCTAAGTGCTGCCCAAACAGAGCTCTCTCTGTGTCACGGCGTCTCCTAACAGTCCTTTTGCCCTTCTCCTCCATCATCCTGAAGTCCTCACACTCACCGCCACCTCACCAGGACAGCCCACACCCCGGACGTGGGGTCAGTGGGGGCGGTCTTAGTGGTTGTTACCCACAGTCTGCCCTCCGGCCCTTGGAGACCCATCCCTCTCCCGTGGCAGACGCACTGCCTAGGCCTGTGGTTCAGCTTTGCACACACAGAAAGGAAGTCTGCAGGCGCAGAGGGCACGGAGCCCGGGGTTTATGTCTCACTTCCCCGCCTGCATCTGTCACTGTGCAATGGTTGCTGAACCACAGAGCACAGTAATACTCCGCCTCGTCCTCGGGCTGGGCCCCCGTGATGGTGAGCGTGGCCTTGCCTCCCGCCAGGGCGCCGGAGAACCGGACCGGAACCCCTGGAACCCGGTTGGTGGTACCACCTATTATACCCTTGGGTACCTGGTAGGGCTTCTGTTGGATCCAGCTAGCATAGTTACTGGTGCTGACGGCGGCCCCCGTGCTGGCGCCGCAGGTGAGTATGACCGTCCCCCCAGGGTTCGTGATCAGTGAGGATTGCTGAATCACAGACTGGGAAGTGGCCCCTAAAAACAGGTGAGAGACCAAAGGTCAGGGACAGGGACAGGGGGCAGGAAGGAGCATTGTGGTCTCTCTCACTCCCACCCTCCCACCCCACAGCCCAGAGAGGCCCCCCTGACCTGTGCAGTGAGCCACAAGCGCAAGCAGGAGCGAAGCCCAGGCCATGGTGTAGACGCCCCGTGCTGTGCTTCTCGAGCCCCCTCAGCACAGAGTCAGCCTGCACTGCTCTCATTTTAGCTCCTTCCACCCTCGGGGGTGGGCATTTCATGCAAATAAGCTCCCCTCCCGGGGGCGCTGAGCAGTGTGGCCCCGTCTGGCAGCCCCTGAGCTGCTCCACATCAGTGACAGTTGGATCAGGCATACAGGACCATTTCACAGCTGAGCTTGCCTCCCGGGCGCTGGCCCACAGCCCCCTCTAGTGACCACAGTGAGAATATCACCAAAGGGCAGATGCGCTCCTGCGGGGCTGTTCCTGTTTGCAAGCCCTCTTCGCTCTGGTCCGGAGTTTTTAGTTCTCTCCGTGGCTGTGCCTTTACTCTGCTCCTCTCATTTCATCTTTTGGAGAAGCGGAACTCAGATTCTATTTCCTCCTTGCTTAAAAACCTCTGAGGGCTTCCTGTTGTCCACCCCTTTCTTGTCAGTGTCACCTCTGGTCACACCCCACCATATGCCTTCTTCTCATGGTCCGGTTGTCTCTCACTTCCCTGTAGGGTCAGTCCCGGGAGGATGGGCACCCCGTCTGTCTGGTCAGTGCTGTGCTCTGAGCTCTAACCCGAGCCTGGCACAGAGGAAAACGTAAGGACGCACAGACCTCCGCATCTGTGGTGTCCCCTGAGTGGGACCCAACTGGACTCGGTCCCTGTTCTGACCTGGCTCGTTACAGACTCTCTCTCCAGGGCAGGCTGCCGCTGGGATCGTGAACTTCATTTGACAAGGGCGCCCTTTGAAGGACAACTTCGGGAGGACGAGGCTGCATTCTTTAGGCAGTTGTCCTGACTTGAGTCCTAGGCCCTAAGTAGGGGTCACACTAGCCCATATGTAAACAAAAGCTTCCCAATGAAAACAGCAGGCATCTCCCCCTGACTTCACAAAAGCCACACCAGGGAACAGGAGTATTTCATTAAAAACAAGATTAATTAGCCCTGGCCAGTTTGGCTCAGGGGTTAGAGCACTGGCCCATGGACCAACGGGTCTTGGGTTCTATTCCCAGTCAAGGGCTCGTATCTTGGTTGCAGGTTCAATCCTCCACCCCGGTTGGGGCGCCGATAGGAGGC
Source organism: Myotis lucifugus (assembly GCF_000147115.1). Classification (NCBI taxonomy): domain Eukaryota; kingdom Metazoa; phylum Chordata; class Mammalia; order Chiroptera; family Vespertilionidae; genus Myotis; species Myotis lucifugus. Next base: position 372,328 of record NW_005871557.1, on the reverse strand, counting down.
AACCAATTGATGTGTCTCTGACACATCGATGCTTGTCTCTCTCTCTCTCCTCCATCCTTTCCACTCTATCTAAAAATCAATGGAAAAAATTTTCTCACTCATTGGGTGAGGATTTTAAAAATTAAAAAGAAATAAAAGCAAGATTAATGATATAGCATCATTTCTTTTAAAAATATTTATTTATTTATTTATTTATTTATTTATTTCAGAGAGGATGGGAGAAGGGGAAAGAAATAGAAACATCAATGATGAGAGACAATCATTCATCGGCTGCCTCCTGCACACCCCACACTGGGGATCAAGCCCGCAACCCAGGCATGTGCCCTGACCGGGACTCGAACCCTGACCTCCTGGTTCCTAGGTCAATGCTCAACCACTGAGCCATGCCAGCTGGGTACCCTTCCCTTTACTTTTCAATGGATGATCCACATTTAGGCTACTTAAGAGCTGGTGTGTCTGATCACGTGATCCCCTGTCACAGGCCCCAGCGGAGGTTTATGTCTTGGTTCCCCATCTGCGTCGCTCACTGTGCCGAGCACCACTGTACACCAGCCAGCAGTGGTACTCCGCCTCGTCCTCAGGCTGCGCCCCTGCGAGGGTCAGGGCAGCTTTGCCCCCTTGGATGGAGCCTGAGAACCGGGCCGGCGTCCAGGAGTGTCTGTTGTTCGTGTTATAAATGAGTGTCCTGGGCGCTTGGCCAGGCTTCTGCTGGAACCAGTACGGATAGTGGCCATCGGTGACGGCCCCTGTGCTGGAGCCACAGGTGAGAGTGACTGTCCCTCCGGGGGACACGGTCATTTCGGGCTCCTGGGTGACCACAGCCTGAGACCTGGACTCTGAAACCAAAAGCAGACACCTGTCAGGGATAAGGAACAAAGGCAGAGGGACCCCTCCAGTGGCTGGTATGGGGGTCTGTATTCACCTGGGCAGTGAGTGAGGAAGAGGAGGAGGAGGAGAGGGGTGCAGGCCATGGTGCAGACGTTACAAGGGCCCCCGGCTCTGAGCTGGGGCGGCCTCTCTGCAGACTCTTTATCTCCTACTGAGCTGCTGTGTGAAGGGGTGTGTTGGAGGCTCACCTTATGCAAATCTGAGCCTGTCACCACTGACGTCCACCCTGGGAGCAGCTACACAGTCAGCGGGTAAGCCAGAGGTGGGTGGAGGTTGTGCGTCTACCCTGTGGGAGGAAACAGCTGCTCTAAGCTGTTATACAGGCCAGTGAGCAACCCTTCATGGTCCATTGAATTGGAGCCACTTGAAGTTCAAGGCCGCTGAGAAGATCCATAGCGCCCCCTGGTGGCCTCTTGGGCTGAGAGTGTGTGGTCTCCTCTCAGTTATGAACATAACTGTTGACTTACTTGTTAACATCGCAGCTGTTGTTTCCCAGGCCATCCCGCACCCATTGCTTGTCTCTTCTTGGCTCATTCCTGTTGGTACATCTTCCTCTGGTTGTTGTTGAAATCCTACCCCGGGGTCAGTGTCAGTGTTACAAGGCCTTCGTTTCTTATCTGAGTGTTTTGCATGACTCAGGAATGATTTCATGGCCAACTGACTCTGTTGACATTCTTTATTTTGAGCCTTACATGGAATAGACAGCTGGTTTTAGTCAGAATTATTTACTTTAGAGCAGTGGTCGGCAAACTGCTTTAGAGAATTAAAAGAAAAAGACCAAAGACCGAGGGTTAAATGTTTTACGGCCAAATGGGTGGAGACTAAAGTCATCTGTGTGAATGGTCAACATGACCAAGTCCCCCCAAAAAACCTCTGGACGCCGAGCTTGGGTGAACTCTCCTGGTGGGCGGTACTCCGTGCAGTGTGGCACATGGCTGCCAGGAGGCGTTCGCATTGTCCGTGACCTACCCCACTGGGAGGAGACAGGGGACGCTGGCACTTGGAATTCTTGCGGGCCCTCCTCGTGGGCCTCTTTGACTGGTTCCCATCTGAAGGTCTATATTTTAAATGTCAAGCTTCAGCGGAGGTTCAGTGTAGTAATGAAAAGTAGGCAGAAGGTGAGCATTATTTTTTATATTTTTATTTAGAGACGACTACCTGGAAAATACAAACGCTCCAGGATTGAATGTGGAAGGTTGTACAGCCAGACCTGGGATCTAGTTCAACAGGTGTTAGTGAGTAAATTCGGGAGAAGGAAATGAGATAGGCTTACTTCAGCTTTTTATTTTGGAGTGATTTTAGGTGCACAGAAATGTTGCAAAGATAGTACACATATCCTTCACCAAATCTCCCCTGATGTTAACAACTTACACAACCACGGTAAATATTAAGATGATCAAAACTCACTTACAATTGATAATCCAAATAATAGTCCTATGGTTATTAAGGAGACTTAGTTGGTTGGTAAAACGCCGTCCAGAAATGAAAACTTCGTGCTAAGCTTATTTTATTTCTGAATTCTACCAAACTTTTATTTTTTAAAAATTATATATATTTTTGTTTCAGAGAGGAAGAGATAGGGAGAGAGAGAGAGAGAGAAATATCAATGATGAGAGAGAATCATTGATCGGCTGCCTCCTGCACGCCCCACATTAGGGATTGAGCCTGAAACCCGGGCATGTGCCTTGACCAGGAATTGAACCATGACCTCCTGGTTCATAGGTCGAGGTTCAACCACTGAGCAACACCAGCAATTTTGGGCCTTCCTTGGCTTGCAGCTGCATCACCCAGTCTCCACCTCCATCTCCTCAGAGTGCTCCCCATGTCTTCATGGGGCTTCTTGCTATCAGGACTCCAGCCACATGGCATTAGGAGGCCACCCCACTCCAGGATGGCCTCATCTTCACTAATTACATCGGCATCGACCCTGTGTTCTTATCTTTTTTTTCCCCCTGACCCTGTTTTCAAATAAGGTGACATTCTTAGGTCCTGAGATATGTATGACTTTAACATATCTTTTTTGGGGGTGGGAGACACAATTTAACCAAGAACATTAGGGAAGAAGAATCATTTAAAAATGTTTATACATTTTATTTTATTTTATTTTTTTTATTTATTTATTTTTTAAATATATTTTATTGATTTTTTACAGAGAGGAAGGGAGAGAGATAGAGAGTTAGAAACATCGATGAGAGAGAAACATCCATCAGCTGCCTCCTGCACATCTCCACTGGGGATGTGCCCGCAACCCAAGGTACATGCCCTTGACCGGAATCAAACCTGATTTATTTTATTTATTTTATTTTCGCTCTATCCACCGAGCCAAACCGGTTTCGGCTATTTTATTTTATTTTATTTATTTTATTTTATTTATTTACATCCTCACCCGAGGATATTTTTCCATTGATTTTAGGAGAGAGTGGAAGAGAGAGAGAAAGACCGAGAGAACTATTGATGTGAGAGAAACACATTGATTGGTTGACTCCTGCATATGCCCCGACCAGGGTCCAGGCCTGGGAGGAGCCTGCAACCCAGGTACGTGCCCTTGACCGGAATCAAACCTGGACCCTTTGGTCCACAGGCCGACTACCCACTGAGCCAAACCGGCTACGGATGTATACTTTTCAATATATTTTAAATATATGCAATACAGTTATTAAATGCATTATATGACAATAAAACAACTTCAGTAACATATGAGAGGACGGTTTCTTTCCTTTGCTCGTAGCTGGCAATGAACATTGGAGATGCTTTTATCTGGAAGAAATGTGTTTGACCTTAGTCCTTAGTTCTGATCCAGCAGATATTGTTTCTTCTATAAAATAAATGAATTCTGCTTTTTGTGCCTTAGTTGCTCATCTCTATTCCCTCCACTTTAGGGTTAAAACAGGAATGGAATCAATTCAGACCCTTCCCCTCACCTTCTCTCTATGGATGGTCAATGTTTAAGTTCCCCTGAGAGCTCAGATGTCTGTTACGTGATGCCAGTATCACAGGACCATGTTTGTACCCACACTCAGCCAAGCTCAGGTTTATGTCCTGGTTCCCCATCAGGGTTTCTCACTGTGCTGAGCACCACTGAAGTATAGCCAGCAGAAGTACTCGGCCTCGTCCTCAGGCTGGGCCCCTGAGAGGGTCAGGGCAGCTTTGCCCCCTTGAATGGAGCCTGAGAACCGGGCCGGCGTCCAGGAGTGTTTCTTGTCTGTGTTATAAATGAGTGTCCTGGGGACCTGGCCAGGCTTCTGCTGGATCCAGTACGGGTAGTGACCATCGGTGACAGCCCCTGTGCTGGAGCCACAGGTGAGAGTGACTGTCCCTCCGGGGGACACGGTCGCTGAGGGCTCCTGAGTCACCACAGCCTGAGACCTGGACCCTGAAATACAAACAGACACATGTCAGGGATGAGGAACAGAAGCCGAGGGACCCCTCCAAGGGCTGGTCTCTGAAATGGCCCTGAACCTGGGCAGAGAGCGAGGAGGAGGAGGAGGGGAGTCCAGCTCATGGTGGAGACTTTCCAAAGTGCCTTGGTCTCTTGCAGGTGCTGGTCTCGGGTGTCCCTTTATCTCCTCCCGGCCTCCTGGGCACAGGGGGTGTTTGCTGGTCATTATGCAAATGTGAGCCCACAGGACCCTCCCGTCCTGGGTCCTGGGCCCAGTTTGTAGCTTCACTGTGAGGAGGAGGCTGGGGAGGCTGTGGGCTCTGAGTCTGTCCCTTGAGGGGAAGCACCTGCTGTCACCTCTAACCCAGGCCATGGGCATGGGTGCAGGGCCCACTCAATTGGAACCATGTGAGTTGGCTTCAGGCCTTGCAGCTCTGAGAAGATCCTCAGCGCCCCCTGGTGACGCCTTGTAGAAATTACGCTTGGTGCTTGGAACTCTGCAGCAGGAATGGTAATAACCCGTTTTCCTTTCAACAATCAAAGGCTCTGTGATCTTCCTGAGGCCACTCCCCAGGGCAGGAGAATGAGCAGGTGCCATCTCTGATGCTGGGGTTGACCCATTATTTTCTCAGGTGACTCAGGACCTGCACAAAAGTAAATGATACGCTACGGTCCCAGACCTTAAAGGAACCTGCTTGTTGGTTTTCCCTCTGTCAGCCTGGCCGCTGGGTTAATTTCTGGTGCATGAGCGTTTGGAGCAAAGTTTGTGACTTAACGTTCCCCAGAAAGCCCATCAGTTCCTACCTGGTCATGATTCCACTTGGTGATTCTTCAGGGTGAAATTCTTGGTGGTGGTTGTTGTCTCTGTGGCTGTTGTGAGGGGCTCCTGTGAGAGTCCCAGCCCCCAGGGACATCCTAGCTTTTCCCTCTGCCTTTGCCAAGAGATGATAATGATGTCGGGGAACAAGTGTCTTGTGTTCTTTGATTACTTCTGTATGTTCTCATTTTTAAAAATTTAATTATATTTTTATTGATTTCAGAGAGGGAAGGAGAGGGAGAGAGAGATAGAAACATCAATGATGAGAGAAAAGCATTCATTGGCTGCCTCCTGCACACCCCACACTGGGGATCGAGCCCTAAACCCAGGCATGTGCCCTAACAGGGAATCGAACCATGACCTCCTGGTTCATAGGTCGATGCTCAACCACTGAGCCAGGGTGGCTGGGTCTCATGTATTCGTGAATATTATGTTGGCAATACAAGGGTTGACATAAAAAGAATATTAATATGAATGAAACTCTACCCCTTTTTAGAGTTTTTTCTCCATCATGCAGTTTAAAAGCCCACATTTTCTATTCTCTAATCTTCGCTGGTCTTTTCAAGTATATTTCTTAAGAGCTCCCTGGATTTAGTGGGAATTGGGTTTATAAGGTTTAGGTCCAAATCAATTAATATTTATCATGTATCATCACAACAACAAGAACAAAACACGAAGAGGGGAGAAGGAGAGGTCATGGGTATGAAACAGAGGAAGTGACCCCTAATTTCAGAGCCATGTCCTTCCTGGGGAGGGTCCCAGTGTCTGAGGATCATAAGCTCCTCACAGTGTGATTTCCAGGAAAAAGACACCCAGCTTCCCTCAGGTGTCAGGGTTCAGAGAAAAACATCCAGGCCAAGGCAGGGAGCAGGGGACACACAGGGCCTGGGTGAGGTCACCTCGGCCTCCCAGGCCACATGACCTGGACCTCTGATTTAAAAAAACCCGTTTAATATTTCAATTTTAATTTACATTTAATATTATGTTGTATCGGTTTCACGTGCACAGCATAGCGGTTGCACAATCCTATGCTTTACAAAGTGTTCCCTTGGTACCTGGGCCCACCTGGCACCGCACAGAGTTATCACAGGCTATTGTCTGGCTTCCCTGTGCTGTGCTTTCACTTTCCCGTCACTGTTTGGGAAACAGCAATTAGTACTTTATCCCCCCAACTTTTTCATTCAGTCTCCTAGACGCCCCCTTCCCTCTGGAAATTACCTGTTTGGACTCAATTTACTTTGCTTATTTATTCCGTCTTTTACATTCCTCATTTGAGTGAAATGTATGGTGTTTGTGTTTCTCTGTCTGACCTCCTTTACTCAGCACAGTCCCCTCTAGGTCCCTCAGGGCACCTGGTGCTTCCACAGCGTGGCCATTGTCAGTGATGCTGCAGGGAGCACAGGGTGGGTGTAGTTCTTCACATCAGCGTTTGGGTTCCTTCACATAAATACCAAATGTGGCATCGCTGGGTAATGAGGCAGGTTGGCCTGTAGTTTTTTAAGGCCCCTCCGTACAGCTTTCTAGGGTGACGGCACCAATCTGCACTCCCACCAACAGTGCATGAGGGTTCGCTCTTCTTCACATCTTTGCCAACACTTGTTGTTTGTGGATTTGATGACAGCCATTCTGAGGATGTGAGGTGGCATTGCATTGTGGGTTTAGTTTACATTTGTGTGATGGTCAGTGACGTTGAGTATCTTTTCCTCTGTCTGTTGGCCTCTGTGTGTTCTGTTTGGAGAAGTCTGTTCAGGTCCTCTGCCCATGTTTTAATTGGATTGTTTTATGGGTTTGCTTTCTCTTCTTGCTGTTGAGTTGTGTGAGCTCTTTATAAATGTGGGACATGGATGTCTTTATGGGATGATCATTGGTGAATACCTACTTCCATTATATCACTGGAGGCTGTCTTTTTGTTTTGTTGATGGTTTCCTTTGTTGTGCAAAAAATTCTTTACTTTGATGAAGTCCTTTGGTTTATTTTTCCTTTTGCTTTCCGTGTCTGAGGAGATGCATTAGAGAAAATGTTGGTAAGATTAATGTCAGCGATTTTAGAACCTATATTTTTTCAAGAGTTTTATGGTTTGGAGGCTTACATTTCAGTCTTTCATGCATTTTGAGTTTATTCTTTGATTGGGAGGAAGGAAGGTAACAATGGAAGGAGAGGAGCTTCTCCAGCATTCATGTTGAACCTCCTCCTGGAGAGCGTGTGACAGAGAGATTCTAGACAACAAAAAGTCTCTGATTCAGTGGGTCTAACATGGGAATTGCATTTCTGACAACTACATGTAATGCTACATTTCAAGGCCAAAATAAGCATTAACTTTGTCTCCACTGTCAAATTCATGAATAATGATATCTCGTTATTGCTCTTTAAATTAGGGGAGACTTATAAGCATTGCTTATATTTCTGAGTCTCACTGTAGGTTTATACAGTTGAGAGCTGAGCTTGTCCCAGTAACTATGGGCTGAGTGGAAGAGGGAAAGCCCATTCTTGCAGGAGTTACTTGAGGAGATGGATCGGCCCTGGGAGAGACTGAGGAGGCACATGACCACGAATCCCCAGACAGGAGAATGGGGCCAGGGAGCCCCCTTCTCATGGAGTGTGGCCATTTCCACATTCAGACTTTTTCTGCATCAAAGGCTGAGCCAGTCTGAGCCCATCAGGAGGTTTTGGTTGCACTTCCCTGTGGGTTTACATCACTGTGTGAATGCCACTACCCACGTACAAAGCACAGTAATAGTCATCTTCATCCTCAGGCTGGGCCCCCGAGATGGTGAGGGCGGCTTTGTTCCCAGAGATGGAGCCAGAGAAGCGATCAGGGACCCCAGAGGGGCGCTTGTTTGTTTCGTAGATGAGCATGCGTGGAGGCTTGCCTGGGGTCTGCTGGTACCAGCTGGGGTAGTTACCACTAGAGATGGCCCCAGAGCTGAGGCCACAGGTGAGTGTGACTGTCCCTCCTGCAGATACTGACAATGATGACGGCTCCTGGGTCACCACAGTCTGAGAATCCACCCCTGAAACCAACAGGAGACAGACAGGTGTTATGAGGGACCAAGGTCACCCTGAGACCCTGCTGTTCCATGTCCCCCAAGGATGCAGAGGCCCTTCCTCTGACCTGAGCTGTGCGCCAGGAGCTGGAGCAGAAGCACCGTCCAGACCATGGTGGGGACACTCACAGGATGTGGCTCCTCAGGCTCCTGGGCTGCAGTGGGGAGTCCTGGGCCTTTTCATGCCTCACAGACCTATTAGGGGGAGAAGGGCCTCATGCAAATCAGCTTCCCCTCTAGTCCTGCCCCAGGGTCACCCTCCTGTCCCCTGGGGGATCTTGAAAGGGGCAGATGCTGGGCCCCCACACAGACCAATAGACTCCACATTAACTGTGACTCAGAGGGAGGGGGTTGAGGTCTTTCACCAAGTCAGTGCCCTGGTGTCCTGGTGACCTGAGTCCTCACTTTCTTCCCTGGAGGGTCTGAGGCTGAAGGATGAGGTGGGAATGTCTGCCCCCTCCTGGCTCCAACAATGTAGTTCATCCCAATCCAAACCCTCCCTTAGGATCATTGCTTCCTTCCTCAGGAAACCCCTCCTGTCTTCTTTGGAGGATCTTAGCAGTCAGTCCTCCCTCCAGCGGTGATTCCGCTGTCCAGCCATGTTAGTTCCCGTCCCAGGAAAAGAGGTCTAGAAACCAGGGTGCGTGTCCTGATGCAGACAGTTGCCCTGCCAGGCAGGGGTGGCCACTCTCTTTTGTTCTAGGAAGCCATCCATTATATGGGATAGCTTTCAATGAAATACAGCTTTGAGGAGAAAATGTCACCATGATATTGTGAGAAACTGATTAACATCTGATATAATGATATAGAAGCATGTATGTCGTGATCAGAAATGAGATCAACACAGTGTAAGCAGTTGGTGTGAACATCACAAAGCAGTTTAAAAGTCCCTTTCCCTGAGGGGCAGGAAGAATGGGAGGGATGGAGAAATGTAAGGGGATGAGCAGGGGACAACATGTGTCCAGTCGTTGGGGAAGGTAATACACACACTGGCATCCATGAGAGGGGAAATGACACCGTGATTTATGGTATTTATGTTGGAATCAGTAGCCAACCATTTACATATTAAAACTACTACTTTTTGTTGTGTGATTGCTTCTCTCTATTTGCCAGTGAATGAGGCCTGGACAATGACTCCATGAGGGAGGGGAGGGATAGGAGACAAGTGTGGGTGTCAGAGCTGAGGGCTCATGTGGCTCCTGGGTCCAGGTGCAGGGAAGTCACACTTGAGTGAGGACCTGCCTGCCCAAGTTGCAGGGGCCAGTAGAGTGTGTTCCTGGCTGCCTGGCCCAGAGCCCTGAGCTCTCAGTCCCAGTGCACCAGCGCCCCCTGCTGGTCACAGAGCACCTGTCCTCCAGCCCATTTCCTCCACCCAGGCCTCCTGGAAGGGCTCTGTGATCTTCCTGAGGCCACTCCCCAGGCAGGAGGATGAGTAGGTCCCACCTCTGATGCTGGAATTGATCTGTTATTTTCTCAGGTTCCTCTGGACCTGCACTAAAGTAAATGACATGCTACGTTCCCAGACCTTAAAGGAACCTGCTTGTTGGCTTTCCCTCTGTCTGCCTGGCCACTGGGTTAATTTCTGGTGCATGAGCATTTGGAGCAAAGTTTGGGGCTTAACATTCCCCAGAAAGCCCGTCAGTTCCTACCTGGTCGTGATTCCACTGGGTGATCCATTAGACCCGAGGTTCTCAACCTTCTGGCCCTTTAAATACAGTTCCTCATGTTGTGACCCAACCATAAAATTATTTTCATTGCTACTTCATAACTGTAATGCTGCTACTGTTACGAATCATAATGTAAATATCTGATATGCAGGATGGTCTTAGGCGACCCCTGTGAAAGGGTCGTTCCACTGCCAAAGGGGTCACGACCCACAGGTTGAGAACCGCTGCTTTAGGTTGAAATTCATGGTTGTTATTGTTGTTGTCTCTGTGGCTGTTGTGAGGGGCTCCTGTCAGAGTCCCAGCCCCCAGAGGACTTGTCATAGCTTTTTCCCTCTGCCTTTGCCAGGAGAATATGACAATGTCTTGTGTTCTTGAGTTACTTCTGCAGCTTCTCATTTACTCTCGAATGTTATATTGGCCATACTTGCTTTTGGCTCTTGAGGTGTTTAAGATGTGTTTGTCTAGTTTTGTCATTATGTTCAGGACAAGGTTTGACATAAAAACTGTGTTAATATTCATGAAACTCTACCCCGTTGTGGAGTTCTCTTCTCCCGCGTGGATGTAGAAGTCCTCACTTTCTGTTCTCCAATCTTTATGGCCTTAAGTATATGTGTGAGGATATCCATGGATTTCATGGGAATTGGGTTTCTAAGGTTTAGGGCCAAATCAACTAACCTTGATCACATGTCATTCCAACAACAACAGCAGAACGCAGAGAGGAAAGAGGGAGAGGCCTTGGGAAAAACTGGAGGAAGTGCGCCTCCTCTGAGAGCCGTGTCCTTCCTGGGGAGGGGCCCGGAGCCTGGAGATCACACGCTCCTCACAGTATAATTTCCAGAAGGAAACACCCTGTTTCCTCAGGTGTCAGGGTTCAGAGAATAAACACCCAGGCCAAGGCAGGGAGCAGGGGACACACAGGGCCTGGGTGAGGTCACCTCGGTCAACCAGGCCACATAAGCAGGACCTCTGCTTTAAAAAAAAAAAACTTTTTATTTTTCAACTTTAGTTCACATTTAATATTATGTTGTATTGGTTTCACGTGCACAGCATAGCGGTTGCACAATCCTATGCTTTACAAAGTGTTCCCTTGGTACCTGGGCCCACCTGGCACCGCACAGAGTTATCACAGGCTATTGTCTGGCTTCCCTGTGCTGTGCTTTCACTTTCCCGTCACTGTTTGGGAAACAGCAATTAGTACTTTATCCCCCCAACTTTTTCATTCCGTCTCCTAGACCCCCTGCCCTCAGGAAACCATCAGTTTGTACTCTGAGTCCACATCAATTTTTATTGTTTATTTTGGTCTTTACATTCCACAAATGAGTAAAATCATCTGGTGTTTGTGTTTCTCTGTCTGACTTACTTTACTTAGCATAATACTCGCTGGGTCCATCCATAGTGTCATAAGATTTCAATGTTGTTTTTATAACTGAGTAATATTCCATTGTATACATGTACCACCACTTTTTATTCACTCCTCTCTTGGTGGGCACCTGGGTTGCTTCTATAGCTTCGCCATTGTAAGTAATGCTGCAGTTAACATAGGAGCTCATGCATTTATTCAATATAGTGTTTTGGGGTTTCTTCAGATAAATACCGAGATGTGGAATCTCTGAGTAATGAGCCAGTTTGGCCTGCAATTATTCAAGGCCACTCCATACAGCTTTCTAGAGTAACGACACCAATCTGCATTCTCACCAACAGTACATGAGGGTTCACTCTTCTTCACATCTTTGCCAACACTTGTTGTTTGTGGATTTGATGACAGCCATTCTGAGGATGTGAGGTGGCATTGCAGTGTGGGTTTAATTTACATTTCTGAGATAGTCAGTGATGTTGAGTATCTTTTCCTCTGTCTGTTGGCCTCTGTGTGTTCTGTTTGGAGAAGTCTATTCAGGTCCTCTGTCCATGTTTTAATTGGATTGTTTTGTGGATTTGGTTTCTCTTCTTGCTGTTGAGTTGTGTGAGCTCTTTATAAATGTGGGACATGGACCCCTTTATGGGATGATCATTAGTGAATATCTACTTCCATTATATCACTGTAGGCTGTCTTTTTGTTTTGTTGGTGGTTTCCTTTGCAGTGCAAAAAACTCTTTACTTTAATGTAATCCCTTTGATTTACTTTTCCTTTTGCTTTCCGTGTCTGAGGAGATTTATTAGAGAAAATGTTGGTAAGATTAATGTCAGAGATTTTAGTGCCTACGTTTTTGTCAGAGTTTTAAGGTTTTGAGTCATACATTTCAGTCTTTCATGCATTTTGAGTTTATTCTTTGATATGGAGGAAGGAAGGTAACAATGGAAGGAGAGGAGCTTCTCCAGCATTCATGTTGAACCTTTTACTGGAGAGCTTGTGGACAGAGAGATTCTGGGGCAACAACACGTTTCTGACTCAGTGGATCTAACATGGGAATTGCATTTCTAACAAGCGCCAGGTAATGCGCCATTTCAAGGCCAAAATAAAAATTAACTTTGTCTCCACTGTCGAATTCATAAATGAGAATATGTTATTGCTCTTTAAGTTAGGGGAGTCGTATAGGTACTGCTAAGACTTCTGAGTCTCACTGTAGGTTGATCCACTTGGGAGCTGAGCCCGTCCCTGTAACTATGGGCAGAGAGGAGGAGGGAAAGCCCATTCTTGCAGGAATCACATGAGGAGATGGACCCGCCCTGGGAGAGACTGAGGAAGCACATGACAAAAATTCCTGAACAGGAGAATGGGGCCATGAAACATGCCCTCCTCCCATGGTGTGTGGCCATTTCCACTCTCACTCTTCTGTCTGCATCTCAGGCTGAGTCAGTCTGAGCCCATGAGGAGGTTTTGGTTGCACTTCCCCGTGGGTTTATATCACCGTGTAAACATTACTACCCACGTGCAAATTACAGTAATAGTCGTCTTCATCCTCAGGCTGGGCCCCCGAGATGGTGAGGGTGGCTTTGTTCCCAGAGATGGAGCCAGAGAAGCGATCAGGGACCCCAGAGGGGCGCTTGTTTGCTTCGTAGATGAGCATACGTGGAGGCTTGCCTGGGGTCTGCTGGTACCAGCTGGGGTAGTTACCCGTAGAGACTGCCCCAGAGCTAAGGCCACAGGTGAGTGTGACTGTCCCTCCTGCAGATACTGACAATAACGGCTCCTGGGTCACCACAGTCTGAGAATCCACCCCTGAAACCAACAGGAGAGAGACAGGTATTATGAGGGACGAAGGTCACCCTGAGACCCTGCTGTTCTGTGTCCCCCAAGAATGCAGAGGCCCTTCCTCTGACCTGAGCTGTGTGCCAGGAGCTGGAGCAGAAGCACCGTCCAGACCATGGTGGGGACACTCACAGGATGTGGCTCCTCAGGCTCCTGGGCTGCAGTGGGGAGTCTGGGCCTTTTCATGCCTCCCACACCCATTAGGGGAGAAGGTGCCTCATGCAAATCAGCTTCCCCTCTAGTCCTTCCCCAGGGTCACCCTGATGTCCCCTGGGGGATGTTAAAAGAGGCAGATGCTGGGCCCCCACACAGACCAATAGACTCCACATTAACTGAGATGCTGAGGGAGGGGATTAGGGTCTTTCACCAAGTCAGTGCCCTGGTGTCCTTGTGACCTGAGTCCTAACTTCCTGCTCTGGAGGGTCTGAGGCTGAAGGGTGAGGTGGGAGTGTCTGCCCATCCTGGACCCAGCAATCTAGTTCATCCCAAATCCAATCTCATTTCCAGGAATACTGCTTCCTTCCTCAGGAAACCCAATCTTGTCTTCTTTGAGGGATCTAACCAGTCAGTCCTCCCATCAACTGTGAGTCCTCTGTCCAGACATGTTAATCTTTGTCAAGGAATAAAGATCTGGGGACCAATGTTGGGGGTCCTGAAACAGACATTTGGCCTGCCAGGCAGGGGTGACCACCCTCTTTTGCCCTAGGAAGCCATCAGTTATATGATGTACCTTCTAATTAAATAGGGTTTGAGGAGAAAATGTCACAGTGTCACCAGGTTATTGTGAGGAACTGGTTAACGTCTGACATAACAGAATAGGAGCATGTGTGTCATGATGAGACATGACATCAGCACTGAGTGTGCGGGAGTCGGTGTGACCATCACAGAACAGTTTAAAAGTCCCTTTTCCCTGAGGGGCAGGAAGAATGGGAGGGATGGAGAAATGTAAGGGGATGAGCAGGGGACAACATGTCTCCAGTTGTTGCAAACACTGGTGTTCATCAGAGGGGAAATGAAACTGTGATTTATGGGATTTACTTTGGAATCCCTAGCCAATCATCTAGGCATTAAAACTGGCATGGTCAATTTAATTTTTCATAGGTCACAGTTCTTCAACCAAAATTACTTTTTGTTGTGTGATTGCTTCTCTCTCTATGCCTGTGAATGAGGCCTGGACAATGACTCCATGAGGGAGGGGTGGAATGGGAGACAAGTGTGGGTGTCAGAGCTGAGGGCTCATGTGGCTCCTGGGTCCAGGTACAGGGAGTCACACTTGAGTGAGGACCTGCCTGCCCAAGTGTGCAGGGGCCAGTAGAGTGTGTTCCTAGCTGCCTGGCCCAGAGCCCTGAGCTCTCAGTCCCAGTGCACCAGCGCCCCCTGCTGGTCCCAGAGCACATGTCCTCCAGCCCATTTCCTCCACCCAGGCCTCTGGAAGGGCTCTGTGATCTTCCTGAGGCCACTCCCCAGGCAGGAGGATGAGCAGGTCCCACTTCTGCTGCTGGGGTTGACCTGTTATTTCCTCAGGTTCCTCGGGACTTGTACAAAAGTAAATGACACGCTGCGGTCCCAGACCTTAAAGGGACCTGCTTCTTGGCTTTCCCTCTGTCTGCCTGGCCGCTGGGTTAATTTCTGGTGCATGAGCATTTGGAGCAAAGTTTGTGGCTTAAGGTTCCCCACAAAGCCCGTCAGTTCCTACCTGGTCATGATTCCACTGGGTGACCCTTTCAGGGTGAAATTCTTGGTTTTTGTTGTTGTTGTTGTCTGTGTATTGGTTGTGACATTCAGGGCCCCCGTGGGCATGTCTGGGCTTTTTGCCTCTGCCTTTGTCTGGCGACTATAATGACGTGAAGGGAGACATGTCTGTGTTCCAGATTAGTCCTGTAGCTTCTCCTTTATCCTTGAACATTACACTGACAATACCTTCTTTTGGCTCTTGAGGTGTTTAAAATGCCTTTTTCTAGTGTTATAATGTTTTTTCAGTGTGAGGGTTGCTATATAATGAATACTATTATGAATGAAACACCACCCCTTTTAGAACTTTTCTCCCTCATGGGAGTTAGAAGTCCTCATTTCCTGTTCTCCCGTCTCCATTGGCCTCATCAAGGATATTTGTGAGGAGCCCCATGGATGCCATGGGAATTGGGTTCTAAGGTCCAGGCCCACCTCAGTTAACATCGATCACACATCATCCCAACAACAAGAACAAGTGAAGAGGAAAGAAGGAGAGGCCACGGGATAAACTGGAGGACGGGGACTCCTCAGAGAGCCGTGTCCTTCCTGGGGAGGGTCCCAGAGCATGGAGACCACACGCTCCTCACAGTGTAACTTCCAGGGAAACCCATACCCAGCTCCCTGAGGGGTCAGGATCCAGAGAACACACATCCCGCCAAGGCCAGGAGCAGGGTATGTGCAGGGTGTGGCAGAGGCTGCCCAGGCTCCCAGGTCACAGAAGCTACACTTCCGCTTTGCTTTCTATTGAATTTTAGTTCTGAATTCCCTTTATAATCAATGTTGTTTTGTATTCATTTCATGGGTGTAACATAGTGGATAAATAATCCTATACTTTACAAAGTGTTCGTTTGATACTTCTAAACCCCCATGGAACCATAGGTAGTTCATACAATGTTAGCCACTGTATTCTCTGTGCTGTACTTAGATGCCTGCAACTGTTTTCTAATATCCACCAACTTATACCTCTTACTCCCTTCAATGTCTTCACTCACTCCTCCATCCCCCTTTTCCTCTGGCAGCCATCACTCTGTTCTCTGAATCTATGAATCTGTTTCAATTTTGTTCATTTTTTTTCTTTTGTTCTTTAGGTTCTACATGTGGGTGAAATCATATGGTGTTTGTTTTTCTGTGTCTGACTTACTTTACTTTGCATAATACCCTCTACGTCCATCACTGGTGTCATAGGATTTCACTGTTGTTTTTCTATAACCAGGTAATGTTCCACTACATAGAGGTACCAGCACTTTCCATCCACCTTTCTCCTGAGGGGCACTGAGTCGCTCCCATAGCTCGGCCATTGTAAAGAAGGCTGCAGGGAGCATGGGGTGCATGTACTCCTTCCAATCAGAGCTTCCGGTTTCTTCAGAAATACACCCAGATGTGGAGTCACTGGGTCATGGGCAGTCTTCCTTGGAATTTGGATGTTGTTTCTAATCCTCACTTGAGGGTATTTTTTCTACTGATTTTCAAACAGACTAAAAGGGAGGAACAGCCATTTCCACCCTCGCTCTTTCCTTCTGCATCTCAGGCTGAGCCAGTCTGAGCCCATGAGCAGGTTTTGGTTGCACTTCCCCGTGGGTTTACATCACCGTGTGAGTATTACTACTACTCATCCACAGATCACAGTAATAATCAGCCTCATCCTCAGGCTGGGCCCCCGAGATGGTGAGGGCGGCTTTGTTCCCAGAGATGGAGCCAGAGAAGCGATCAGGGACCCCAGAGGGGCGGGTGTTTGTGCCGTAGATGAGCGTGCGGGGAGGCTTGCCTGGGGTCTGCTGGTACCAGCTGGGGTAGTTACCACTAGAGACTGTTCCAGAGCTAAGGCCACAGGTGAGTGTGACTGTCCCTCCTGGAGATACTGACATTGACGGCTCCTGGGTCACCACAGTCTGAGAATCCACCCCTGAAACCAACAGGAGAGAGGCAGGTGTTATGAGGGACCAAGGTCACCCTGAGGCCCTGCTGTTCTGTGTCCCCCAAGGATGCAGAGGCCCTTCCTCTGACCTGAGCTGTGCGCCAGGAGCTGGAGCAGAAGCACCGTCCAGACCATGGTGGGGACACTCACAGGATGTGGCTCCTCAGGCTCCTGGGCTGCAGTGGGGAGTCCTGGGCCTTTTCATACCTCCCAGATCCATTAGGGGAGAAGGTGCCTCATGCAAATCAGCTTCCCCTCTAGTCCTGCCCCAGGGTCACCCTGCTGTCCCCTGTGGGGGGTATTGAAAGAGGCAGATGCTGGGCCCTCACACAGACCAATAGACTCCACATTAACTGAGATGCTAAGGGATGGGTTGAGGTCTTTCACCAAGTCAGTGACCTGGGGTCCTGGTGACCTGAGCCCTCACTTCTTTCCATGGAGGGTCTGAGGCTAAAGGATGAGGTGGGAGTATCTGCCCCCTCCTGGACCCAGCAATCTAGTTCATCCCAAATCCAACCCCATTTCCAGGAACACTGCTTCCTTCCTCAGGAAACCCCTCCTTGTCTTCTTTGGGGGATCAAACCAGTCAGTCCTCCTACCAACTGTGAGTCCTCTGTCCAGACACGTTAATCATTGTCCAGGAATAAAGATCTGGGGACCAATGTTGGGGGACCTGACACAGACATTTGCCCTGCCAGGCAGGGGTGACCACCCTCTTTTGTCCAAGGAAGCCATCAGTTATATGATGTACCTTCTAATTAAATAGGGTTTGAGGAGAAATGTCATAGTGTCACTATGATATTGTGAGAAACCGATTAACATCTGAACAAAATAGGAGCATGTATGTCTTGATGAAACATGAGATCAGCACTGAGTGTGAGCGAGTTGGTGTGATCATCACAGAACAGTTTAAAAGTCCCTTTCCTGTGGGGCAGGAAGAATGGGAGGGATGGAGAAATGTAAGGGGATGAGCAGGGGACAACATGTCTCCAGTCGTTGGGGAAGGTAATACACACACTGGCGTTCATCAGAGGGGAAATGACACTGTGATTTATGGTATTTATGTTGGAATCACTAGCCAATCATCTATACATTATACTGGCATGGTCAATTCAATTTTCTCATCGGTCATGTTTCTTCAAGTAAAATATTTTTTGTTGTGTGATTGCTTCTCTCTCTGCCTGTGAATGAGGCCTGGACAATGACTCCATGAGGGAGGGGTGGGATAGGAGACAAGTGTGGGTGTCAGAGCTGAGGGCTCACGTGGCTCCTGGGACCCCAGGTGCAGGGAAGTCACACTTGAGTGAGGACCTGCCTGGCCAAGTGTGCAGGGGCCAGTAGAGTGTGTTCCAGGCTGCCTGGCCCAGAGCCCTGAGCTCTCAGTCCCAGTGCACCAGCGCCCCCTGCTGGTCCCAGAGCACATGTCCTCCAGCCCATTTCCTCCATCCAGCCCTCCTGGGAGGGCTCTGTGATCTTCCTGAGGCCACTCCCCAGGCAGGAGGATGAGCAGGTCCCACCTCTGATAATTGGGTTGACCAGTTATTTTCTCAGGTTCCTCGGGACCTGCACAAAAGTAAATGACAAGCTATGTTCCAAGACCTTAAAGTATCCCTGATAGTTGGCCTTTCTTCTGTCTGCCTGGCCGCTGGGTAATTTCTGGTGCATGAGCATTTGGAGCAAAGTTTGAGGCTTGAGGATTCCCAGAAAGCCCGTCAGTTCCTACCTGGTCTTGACTTCCCTTGGTGATTCTTTAGGGTGAAATACGTGGTGGTGGTTGTTGTCTCTGTGGCTGTTGTGAGGGGAGCCTGTCAGAGTCCCAGCCCCCAGAGGACTTGTCCTGGCTTCTTCCCTCTGCCTTTGCCAGGAGAATATGACGATGTCGTGGAACAAGTGTCTTGTGTTCCTTGGTTACTTCTGCGGGTTCTCATTTACTCTGGAACGTTATACTGGCAATACATGGTTTTGGCTCTTGATCTATTTCAGATGTGTTTCTCTAGTTTTGTCATTATTTTCAGACACGGTTTGACATAAAAGTGTGTTAATATGCATGAAACTCTACCATGTCTTGGAGTTTTTTTTCTCCCTGTTCTCCAAACTTTTTGGCCTTAAGTATATGTGTGAGGATATCCATGGATTGAATGGGAATTGGGTTTCTAAGGTTTAAGGCCAAATCAACTAACCTTGATCACAATCATCCCAACAACAACAGCAGAACGCAGAGAGGAAAGAGGGAGAGGCCCCGGGATAAACTGGAGGAAGTGCGCCTCCTCTGAGAGCCGTGTCCTTCCTGGGGAGGGGCCCCGAGCCTGGAAATCACACGCTCCTCACAGTGTAATTTCCAGAAAGAAACACCCAGCTTCCTCAGGTGTCAGGACTCAGAGAATAAACATCCGGGGCAAGGCAGGGAGCAGGGGACACACAAGGCCTGGGTGAGGTCACCTCGGTCAACCAGGCCACATAAGCGAGACCTCTGCATTAAAAAAAAAAACTTTTTATTTTTCAACTTTAGTTCACATTTAATATTATGTTGTATTGGTTTCACGTGCACAGCATAGTGGTTGTACAATCCTATGCTTTACAAAGTGTTCCCTTGGTACCTGGGCCCACCTGGCACCGCACAGAGTTATCACAGGCTATTGACTGGCTTCCCTGTGCTGTGCTTTCACTTTCCTGTCACTGTTTGGGAAGCAGCAATTAGTACTTTATCCCCCCAACTTTTTCATTCAGTCTCCTAGACCCCCTGCCTTCTGGAAACTATCTGTTTGGACTCAATTTACTTATTTATTTTGTCCTTTACATTTCTCATTTGAGTGAAATGTTATGGTGTTTGTGTTTCTCTGTCTGACCTCCTTTACTCAGCACCATCCCCTCGAGGTCCCTCTGGGCACCTGGTGCTTCCACAGCGCGGCCATTGTCAGTGATGCTGCAGGGAGCACAGGGTGGGTGCAGTTCTTCACGTCAGTGTTTGGGTTCCTTCACATAAATACCAGATGTGGCATCGCTGGGTAATGAGGCAGGTTGGCCTGTAGATTTTAAGGCCCCTCCGTACAGCTTTCTAGGGTGACAGCACCATCTGCATTCCCACCAGCAGTGCATGAAGGTTCGCTTTTCTTCACATCTTGGCCAACACTTGTTGTTTATGGATTTGATGACCACCATTCTGAGGATGTGAGGTGGCATTGCATTGTGGGTTTAATTTACATTTCTGTGATGGTCAGTGATTTTGAGTATCTTTTCCTCTGTCTGTTGGCCTCTGTGTGTTCTTTATGAAGAAATCTATTCAGGTCCTCTGCCCATGTTTTAATTGGATTGTTTTCTGTGTTTGCTTTCTCTTCTTGGTGTTGAGTTGTGTGAGCTCTTTATAAATGTGGGACATGGACCCCTTTCTGGGATGATCATTGGTGAATATATACTTCCACTTAGTAGATTGTCTTTTTCTTTTCCTTTATTTTGCAAAAAGCTCTTTACTTTGATGTAGTCCCTTCGGTTTATTATTCCTTTTGCTATCCATGTCTGAGGAGATGCATTAGAGAAAATGTTGGTAAGATTAATGTTAGAGATTTTCGTGCCTACATTGTTTTTGGAGTTTTATGGTTTTGAGTCTTACATTTCAGTCTTTAATCCATTTTGAATTTATTATTTGATGTGGGGGAAGGAAGGTAACAATAGGAGGAGAGGTGCTTCTCCAGCATTCATGTCGAACCTCCTCCTGGAGAGCTTGTGGGCATAGACTTTCTGGGACAAGAACAGAGTCCCTGACTCAGTGGCTCTATCATGGGAATTGCATTTCTAACCACCCGAGGTAATGCTCCATTTCAAGGCCAAAATGAATATCAACGTTGTCCCCACAGGGGGATTCCTGACTGGGGCTGTGTCGTCAATGCTCTTTGAGTCACAGGAGACTTACAGCCTCACAGTGCGGTCTCTGAGTATCACTGTAGGTTGATCCAGTTGGGAGCTGAGCCCTTGCCTGTAACTATGGGTGGAGAGGAGGAGGGAAAGCCCATTCTTGCAGGAGTCTCATAAAGAGATGGACCCCCCCTGGGAGAGACTGAGGAGGCACATGACCACGATCCCTGGACACAAGAATGGGGCAGGGAGCCCCCTTCCCATGGTGTGTTGGCCATTTCCAACCTCAGTCTTTTTCTGCATCAAAGGCCGAGTCAGTCTGAGCCCATGAGGATGTTTTGGTTGCACTTCCCCGTGGGTTTACATCACTGTGCAAACGTAACTACCCATGTACAGACCACAGTAATAGTCGGCCTCATCCTCAGGCTGGGCCCCCGAGATGGTGAGGGTGGCTTTGTTCCCAGAGATGGAGCCAGAGAAGCGATCAGGGACCCCAGAAGGGCGGCTGTTTGTGCTGTAGATGAGCGTGCGGGGAGGCTTGCCTGGGGTCTGCTGGTACCAGGCAGGGTATTTACCAGAGACTGACCCAGAGCTGAGGCCACAGGTGAGTGTGACTGTCCCTCCTGCAGATACTGACATTGACGGCTCCTGGGTCACCACAGTCTGAGAATCCACCCCTGAAACCAACAGGAGAGAGGCAGGTGTTATGAGGGACCAAGGTCACCCTGAGGCCCTGCTGTTCTGTGTCCCCCAAGGATGCAGAGGCCCTTCCTCTGACCTGAGCTGTGCGCCAGGAGCTGGAGCAGAAGCACCGTCCAGACCATGGTGGGGACACTCACAGGATGTGGCTCCTCAGGCTCCTGGGCTGCAGTGGGGAGTCCTGGGCCTTTTCATGCCTCCCACACCCATTAGGGGAGAAGAAGGTGCCTCATGCAAATCAGCTTCCCCCCTAGTCCTGGCCCAGGGTCACCCTGCTATCCCCTGGGGGATCTTGAAAGAGGCAGATGCTGGGCCCTCACACAGACCAATAGACTCCACATTAACTGAGAGGCTGAGAGAGGGGGTAGAGTTCTGTCACCAAGTCAGTGCCCTGGAGTCCTGGTGACCTGAGTCCTCACTTCCTTCCCTGGAGGGTGTGAGGCTGAAGGATGAGGTGGGAGTGTCTGCCCCCTCCTCGCCCAGCAATCTAGTTCTTCTCAAATCTGAACCCATTTCCAGGAACATTGCTTCCTTCCTCAGGAAACCCCTCCTTGTCTTCTTTGGAGGATCATAGCAGTCAGTCCTCCCTCCAGTAGTGCGTCCTCTGTCCAGCCATGTCAGTCCCTTTACCAGAAACAAAGATCTGGGGACCAGGGTTGGGAGTCTAGATGCAGACAGTTGCACTGCCAGGCAGGGTGGCCACTCTCTTTTGTCCCAGGAAGCCATCAGTTATGTGGTGTACTTTCCAATTAAATAAGGTTTTGAGTATAAAATATCAGGGTGTCACCATGATATTGTGAGAAACCTATTAACATCTGACATAACAAAATAGGAGTATGTGTGTCATGATCAGAAATGAGATCAGCACTGAGTGTGAGCGAGTTGGTGTGAACATCACAGAACAGTTTAAAGTCCCTTTCCCTGAGGGGCAGGAAGAATGGGAGGGATGGAGAAACGTAAGGGGATGAGCAGGGGACAACATGTCTCCAGTCGTTGGGGAAGGTAATGCACACACTGGCGTTCATAAGAGGGGAAATTACACTGATTTATGGTGTTTATGTTGGAATCACTAGCCAATCATCTACACATTAAAACTGGCATGATCAATTTAATTTTCTCATAGATCACAATTCTTCCACCAAACTTACTTTTTTTGAGTGATCGCTTCTCTCTCTTTGCCTGTGAATGAGGCCTGGACAATGACTCCATGAGGGAGGGCTGGGATAGGAGACAAGTGTGGGTGTCAGAGCTGAGGGCTCATGTGGCTCCTGGGGCCCAGGTGCAGGGAGTCACACTTGAGTGAGGACCTGCCTGCCCAAGTGTGCAGGGGCCAGTAAAGTGTGTTCCTAGCTGCCTGGCCCAGAGCTCTGAGCTCTCAGTCCCAGTGCACCAGCGCCCCCTGCTGGTCCCAGAGCACATGTCCTCCAGCCCATTTCCTCCACCCAGCCCTCCTGGAAGGGCTCTGTGATCTTCCTGAGGCCACTCCCCAGGCAGGAGGATGAGCAGGTCCCACCTCTGCTGCTGGGGTTGACCCGTTATTTGCTCAGGTTCCTCGGGACCCGCACTAAAGTAAATGACACGCTACGTTCCCAGACCTTAAAGGAACCTGCTCATTGACTGTCCCTCTGTCTGCCTGGCCGCTGGGTTAATTTCTGGTGCATGAGCGTTTGGAGCAAAGTTTGAGGCTTAAGGTTCCCCACAAAGCCCGTCAGTTCCTTCCTGGTCATGATTCCACTATGGGATCCTTTAGGGTGAAATTCTTGGTTTTTGTTGTTGTTGTTGTCTCTGTATTGGTTGTGACATTCCGGGCCCCCATGGGCATTTCTTGGCTTTTTGCATCTGCCTTTGCCTGGCGACTATAATGACGTGAAGGGAGACATGTCTGTGTTCCAGATTAGTCCTGTAGCTTCTCCTTTATCCTTGAACGTTACACTGACAATACCTTCTTTTGGCTCTTGAGGTGTTTAAAATGCATTTGTCTAGTGTCGTAATGTTTTTAAAGTGCAAGGGTTGACATAAAATGGAATATGACTCAGTTATAAAAACAACAACATTGAATCTTATGACACTGTAGATGGACCTAGAGCTGTGATGGTGAACCTATGACACGCGTGTCAGAGGTGACACACGAACTCATTTTTTTGGTTGTTTTTTTCTTTGTTAAATGGCATTTAAATCTATACAATCAATATCAAAAATATAAATCTTGCCCTAGCCGGTTTGGCTCAGTGGATAGAGCGTTGGCCTGCAGACTCAAGTGTCCCAGGTTCAATTCCGGTCAAGGGCATGTACCTTGGTTTTGGGCACATCCCCAGTGGGGAGTGTGCAGGAGGTAGCTGATCAATGTTTCTCTCTCATCAATGTTTCTAACTCTCTATCCTTCTCCCTTCCTCTCTGTAAAAAATCAATACAATATATTTTTTTAAAAAAGAATGATCTCTTGAAAAAAGGAAAGAAATACTTTTAAAAAATATATAAATCTTACTATGGTTGCAAATATCAAAAAATTTCTATATGTGACATGGCACCAGAGTTAAGTTAGGGTTTTACAAAATGCTGACACGCTGAGCTCAAGAGGTTCGCCATCACTACTCTATACTGGACCTACATGCCTGGGCTATTTTATAACCTATTTATACCTCTTACTCCCTTCAACGTCTTCATTCACTCCTCCATCACCCCTTTCCTCTGGCAACCATCACTCTGTTCTCTGAATCTATGAGTCTGTTTATTTTGTTCATTTATTTCTTTTGTTGTTTAGGTTCCACATGTGGGTGGAATCATCTGGTGTTTGTTTTTCTCTGTCTGACTTACTTTACTTTGCATAATACCCTCTAGGTCAGCCTTGGGCAAACTACGGCCCGCAGGCCAGATCGGCGCATTTGAAATGACTAAAACTAAAAAAAAAAGACCGTATCCTTTTATGTAATGATGTTTACTTTGAATTTATATTAGTTCACACAAATACTCCATCCATGCTTTCGTTCCTGGCCGGTCCAGTTTAAGAACCCATTGTGGCCCTCAAGTCAAAAAGTTTGCCTATCCCTGCTCTAGGTCCATCAATGATGTCATAGGCTTTCACTGTTGTTTTTCTATAACCGGGTAATGTTCCACGACATAGAGGTACCAGCACTTTCCATCCACCTTTCCCTGACGGGCACTGAGTCGCTCCCATAGCTCGGCCATTGTAAAGAAGGCTGCAGGGAGCATGGGGTGCATGTACTCCTTCCAATCAGAGCTTCCGGTTTCTTTGGAAATACACCCAGATGTGGAGTCACTGGGTCATGGGTGGTCTTCCTTGGAATTTGGATGTTGTTTCTAATCCTCACCAGAGGGTATTTGTTCTCCTGATTTTCAGAGAGACGGGAAGGGAGGAACAGCCATTTCCACCCTCGCTCTTTCCTTCTGCATTTCAGGCTGAGCTAGTCTGAGCCCATGAGCAGGTTTTGATTGCACTTCCCTGTGGGTTTACATCACCGTGTAAGTATCAGTACTACCACCGAAGAACAGAGAACAGTAGTACTCGGCCTCGTCCTCAGGCTGGGCCCCCGAGATGGTGAGGGCGGCTTTGTTCCCAGAGATGGAGCCAGAGAAGCGAGCAGGGATCCCAGAGGGCCGGCTGTTTGTGTAGTAGATGAGCATGCGGGGAGGCTTCCCTGGGGTCTGCTGTAACCAGCTAGGGTTGTTACCACTAGAGACGGCCCCAGAGCTAAGGCCACAGGTGAGTGTGACTGTCCCTCCTGGGTATGCTGACATTGACGGCTCCTGGGTCACCACAGTCTGAGAATCCACCCCTGAAACCAACAGGAGAGAGACAGGTGTTATGAGGGACCAAGGTCACCCTGAGGCCCTGCTGTTCTGTGTCCCCCAAGGATGCAGAGGCCCTTCCTCTGACCTGAGCTGTGCGCCAGGAGCTGGAGCAGAAGCACCGTCCAGACCATGGTGGGGACACTCACAGGATGTGGCTCCTCAGGCTCCTGGGCTGCAGTGGGGAGTCCTGGGCCTTTTCATGCCTCCCAGACCCATTAGGGGAGAAGGTGCCTCATGCAAATCAGCTTCCCCTCTAGTCCTGCCCCAGGGTCACCCTGCTGTCCCCTGGGGGTTTATTGAAGGGCAGATGCTGGGACCTCAGCAGTGACTACATGGTGACTCAGACACTGAAGGAGGAAAGCTGACTTCTGTCACCCAATCAGTGTCCCCACGACCCTGGTCACCACAATCCTAAATTTGTTTTTTGGAAATGGCTGTGGGCGACATGACCAGATAACTGTGTTCTCCTCCGGGGCTCAGCAATCTAGTTCGTTCCAAATCTGACCCCATTTCTGGGAAAATGTTCTTCCTTCTTCAGTGACTCCCTTGCCTGTCTTATGTGAAGGAGCTTAGCAGGCAGGTCTCTCTCCTACAGGGAGTCAGTCCCCTAGGAAATCATAGCGTTGGTGTCTGGGGAGTGAAGGGACAGGGTCTCCCCCTGACACAGTCCCAACCGAGTAACAGCGGGGAGTAGACCAAGGCTGAGTGTGCGACACACAGGGCTGCACTGCTCACATGATGGCAACTCACATGTGTCCTAGGAAGCCAACAGTTACATGCAGTAGGTTCATTGTAACACAGTGGTTCTCAACCTTCTGGCCCTTTAAATACAGTTCCTCATGTTGTGACCCAACCATAAAATTATTTACATTGCTACTTCATAACTGTAATGCTGCAACTGTTATGAATGGTAATGTAAATATCTGATATGCAGGATAGTCTTAGGCAACCGAGTGAAAGGGTCATTTGACTGCCAAAGGGGTCACGACCCACAGGTTGAGAACCGCTGCTTTAGGGTGAAATTCATGGTTGTTGTTGTCTCTGTGGCTGTTGTGAGGGGCTCCTGTCAGAGTCCCAGCCCCCAGGGGACTTGTCCTGGCTTTTTCCCTCTGCCTTTGCCAGGAGAATATGACGATGTTGGGGAACAAGTGTCTTGTGTTCTTTGGTTACTTCTGCAGGTTCTCATTTATTCTGGAACGTTACACTGTAATACTTGCTTTCAGCTCTTGAGCTATTTCAGATGTGTTTCTCTAGTTTTGTCATTATTTTCAGGACAAGGTTTGACATAAAAACTGTGTTAATATTCATGAAACTCTACCCTGTTGTGGAGTTCTCTTCTCCCGCATGGATGTAGAAGTCCTCACTTTCTGTTCTCCAATCTTTATGGCCTTAAGTATATGTGTGAGGATATCCATGGATTTCATGGGAATTGGGTTTCTAAGGTTTAGGGCCAAATCAACTAGCCTTGATCACACATCATCCCAACAACACCAGCAGAACGCAGAGAGGAAAGAGGGAGAGGCCCCGGGATAAACTGGAGGAAGTGCGCCTCCTCTGAGAGCCGTGTCCTTCCTGGGGAGGGGCCCAGAGCCTGGAGATCACACGCTCCTCACAGTGTAATTTCCAGGAAGAAACACCCAGCTTCCTCAGGTGTCAGGGTTCACTGAATAAACATCCAGGCCAAGGCAGGGAGCAGGGGACACACAGGGCCTGGGTGAGGTTACCCCGGTCTCTCAGGCCACATAAGCGGGACCTCTGCTTTAAAAAAAACACACACTTTTATTTTTCAACTTTATTTTACATTTAATATTATTTTGTATCGGTTTCACGTGCACAGCATAGCGGTTGTACAATCCTGTATTTTACAAAGTGTTCCCTTGGTACCTGGGCCCACCTGGCACCGCACAGGGTTATCACAAGGCTATTGTCTGGCTTCCCTGTGCTGTGCTTTCACTTTCCCGTCACTGTTTGGGAAACAGCAATTAGTACTTTATCCCCCCAACTTTTTCATTCAGTCTCCTAGACCCCCTGCCCTCAGGAAACCATCAGTTTGTACTCTGAGTCCACATCAATTTTTTTGTTTATTTATTTTGGTCTTTACATTCCACATATGAGTGAAATCATCTGGTGTTTGTGTTTCTCTGTCTGACTTACTTTACTTAGCATAATACTCCCTAGGTCCTTCCATAGTGTCATAAGATTTCAATGTTGTTTTTATAACCGAGTAATATTCCACTGTATACATGTACCACCACTTTTTATCCACTCCTCTCTTGGTGGGCACCTGGGTTGCTTCTATAGCTTCGCCATTGTAAGTAATGCTGCAGTTAACATAGGGGCTCATGCATTTCTTCAATATAGTGTTTTGGGGTTTCTTCAGATAAATACCCAGATGTAAAATCACTGGGTAATAAGACAGTTTGGCCTGCAATTTTTTAAGGCCCCTCCATGCAGCTTTCTAGAGTGACGGCACCATCTACATTCCCAACAGAGCATGAAGTTTCATTCTTCTTCACATCTTTGCCAACACTTGTTGTTTGTGGATTTCATGACCACCATTCTGAGGATGTGAGGTGGCATTGCATTGTGGGTTTAATGTACATTTCAGTTATGGTCAGTGATGTGGAGTATCTTTTCCTCTGTCTGTTGGCCTCTGTGTGTTCTGCTTGGAGAAGTCTATTCAAGTCCTCTGTCCATGTTTTAATTGGATTGTTTTGTGGGTTTGCTTTCTCTTCTTGCTGTTGAGTTGTGTGAGTTCTTTATAAATGTGGGACATGAACTCCTTTACGGAATGGTCATTGGTGAATACCAACTTCCATTACATGACTGGAGGCTGTCTTTTTGTTTTGTTGATGGTTTCCTTCGCTGTGCAAAAAACTCTTTACTTTGATGTAGTCCCTTTTGCTTTCCATGTCTGAGGAGATGCATTAGAGAAAATGTTGGTAATATTAATGTCAGAGATTTTAGTGCCTACTTTTTTTGGAGTTTTATGGTTTTGAGTCTTACATGTCAGTCTTTCATGCATTTTGAGTTGATTATTTGATGTGGAGGAAGGAAGGTAACAATGGAAGGAGAGGAGCTTCTCCAGCATTCATGTTTAACCTCTTCCTGGAGAGCTTGTGGACAGAGAGATTCTGGGACAACAACACATTTCTGACTCAGTGGTTCTAACATGGGAATTGCATTTCTAACAAGCGCCAGGTAATGCGCCATTTCAAGGCCAAAATAAACATTAACTTTGTCTCCGCTGTCAAATTCATAAATGAGAATATCTTGTTATTGCTCTTTAAGTTAGGGGAGTCATATAGGTACTGCTAAGACTTCTGAGTCTCACTGTAGGTTGATCCACTTGTGAGCTGAGCCAATCCCTGTAACTATGGGCGGAGAGGAAGAGGGAAAGCCCATTCTTGCAGGAATCACATGACCAGATGGACACACCCTAGGAGAGTCTTGGGATACCCATGACCACAAATTCCTGGACAGGAGATGGGGCCATGAAACATGCACCCTTCCCATGGTTTGTTCGCCATTTCCACCCTCGCTCTTCTTTCTGCATCTAAGGCTGAGTCAGTCTGAGCCCATGAGGAGGTTTTGGTTGCACTTCCCCGTGGGTTTACATCACCGTGTAAACATCACTACCCATGTACAAATTACAGTGATAATCGGCCTCGTCCTCAGGCTGGGCCCCCGAGATGGTGAGGGCGGCTTTGTTCCCAGAGATGGAGCCAGAGAAGCGATCAGGGACCCCAGAGGGGCGGCTGTTTGTACCGTAGATGAGCGTGCGGGGAGGCTTGCCTGGGGTCTGCTGGTACCAGCCAGGGTAGTTACCACTAGAGACTGCCCCAGAGCTGAGGCCACAGGTGAGTGTGACTGTCCCTCCTACAGATACTGACATTGACGGCTCCTGGGTCACCACAGTCTGAGAATCCACCCCTGAAACCAACAGGAGAGAGACAGGTGTTATGAGGGACAAAGGTCACCCTGAGACCCTGCTGTTCTGTGTCCCCCAAGGATGCAGAGGCCCTTCCTCTGACCTGAGCTGTGTGCCAGGAGCTGGAGCAGAAGCACCGTCCAGACCATGGTGGGGACACTCACAGGATGTGGCTCCTCAGACTCCTGGGCTGCAGTGGGGAGTCCTGGGCCTTTTCATGCCTCCCACACCCATTAGGGGAGAAGGGCCTCATGCAAATCAGCTTCCCCTCTAGTCCTGCCCCAGGGTCACCCTGATGTCCCCTGGGGGATCTTAAAAGAGGCAGATGCTGGGCCCCCACACAGACCAATAGACTCCACATTAACTGAGATGCTGAGGGAGGGGTTTGAGGTCTGTCACCAAGTCAGTGCCCTGGGGTCCTGGTGACCTGAGTCCTAACTTTCTGCTCTGGGAGACTGAGGCTGAAGGATGAGGTGGGAGTGTCTGTCCCCTCTTGGTCCCAGCAATCTAGTTCACCCCAAATCCAAGCCCACCCTTGGGAACACTGCTTCCTTCCTCAGGAAACCCCTCCTTGACTTTGGAGGATCTTAGCAGTTAGTCCTTCCTCCAGCGGTGATTCTTCTGTCCAACCGTATTCGTACCTGAACCCGGAAAAAAGAGATGGGGACCAGAATTGGGGGTGGTGACGTAGACTGCTGCACTACAAGGCAGGGGTGGCCACCCTCTTTTGTCCAAGGAAGCCATCAGTTATATGATGTACCTTCCAATTAAATAGGGTTTTAGGAGAAAATGTCACAGTGTCACCAGGTTATTGTGAGGAACTGGTTAACGTCTGATATAACTAAATAGGAGCATGTGTGTCATGATCAGACATGAGATCAACACTGAGTGTGCGGGAGTTGGTGTGAACATCACAGAACAGTTTTAAAGTACCTTTCCCTGAGGGGCAGGAAGAATGGGAGGGATGGAGAAATGTAAGGGGATGAGCAGGGGACAACATGTCTCCAGTTGTTGCACACACTGGTGTTCATCAGAGGGGAAATGACACTGTGATTTATGGGATTTACTTTGGAATCATTAGTCAATCATCTAGGCATTAAAACTGGGATGGTCAATTCAATTTTTCATAGGTCACAGTTCTTCAACCAAAATTACTTTTTGTTGTGTGATTGCTTCTCTCTATTTGCCTGTGAATGAGGCCTGGACAATGACTCCATGAGGGAGGGGTGGGATAGGAGACAAGTGTGGGTGTCAGAGCTGAGGGCTCATGTGGCTCCAGGGCCCCAGGTTCAAGGAAGTCACACTTGAGTGAGGACCTGCCTGCCAAGTGTGCAGGGGCCAGAAGAGTGTGTTCCTAGCTGCCTGGCCCAGAGCCTTGAGCTCTCAGTCCCAGTGCACCAGCGCCCCCTGCTGGTCCCAGAGCACATGTCCTCCAGCCCATTTCCTCCACCCAGCCCTCCTGGAAGGGCTCTGTGATCTTCCTGAGGCCACTCCCCAGGCAGGAGGATGAGCAGGTCCCACCTCTGCTGCTGGGGTTGACCCGTTATTTTCTCAGGTTCCTCGGGACCTGCACAAAAGTAAATGACACGCTACGTTCCCAGACCTTAAAGGAACCTGCTTGTTGGCTTTCCCTCTGTCTGCCTGGCCGCTGGGTTACTTTCTGGTGCATGCGTGTTTGGAGGAAAGTTTGAGGCTTAACATTCTCCAGAAAGCCCGTCAGTTCCTACCTGGTCGTGATTCCACTGGGTGATCCTTTAGGGTGAAATTCTTGGTTTTAGTTGTCTGTGTATTGGTTGTGACATTCAGGGCCCCCGTGGGCATGTCTGGGCTTTTTGCCTCTGCCTTTGTCTGGCGACTATAATGACGTGAAGGGAGACATGTCTGTGTTCCAGATTAGTCCTGTAGCTTCTTGTTCATCCTTGAACATTACACTGACAATACCTTCTTTTGGCCATTGAGGTGTTTAAAATGCCTTTTTCTAGTGTTGTAATGTTTTTTCAGTGTGAGTGTTGCTATATAATGAATACTATTATGAATGAAACACCACCCATTTTAGAACTTTTCTCCCTCATGGGAGTTAGAAGTCCTCATTTCCTGTTCTCCTGTCCTCATTGGCCTCATCAAGGATATTTGTGAGGAGCTCCAGGGATTCCATGGGAATTGGGTTCTAAGGTCCAGGCCCACATCAGTAACATCTATCACACATCATCCCAACAACAAGAACAAGTGAAGAGGAAAGAAGAAGAGGCCACGGGATAAACTGGAGGACGGGGGCCTCCTCAGAGAGCCGTGTCCTTCCTGGGGAGGGTCCCAGAGCCTGGAGACCACACGCTCCTCACAGTGTAACTTCCAGGGAAACCCATACCCAGCTCCCTGAGGGGTCAGGATCCAGAGAACACACTTCCCGCCAAAGCCAGGAGCAGGGTATGCGCAGGGTGTGGCAGAGGCTGCCTGTGCTCCCAGGTCACAGAAGCTACACTTCCGCTTTGCTTTCTATTGAATTTTAGTTCTGAATTCCCTTTAATATCAATGTTGTTTTGTATTCATTTCATGGGTGTAACATAGTGGATAAATAATCCTATACTTTACAAAGTGTTCGTTTGTTACTTCTAAACCCCCATGGAACCATAGGCAGTTCCTACAATGTTAGCCACTGTATTCTCTGTGCTGTACTTAGATGCCTACAACTGTTTTATAACAACCACCAACTTATACCTCTTATTCCCTTCAACATCTTCACTCACTCCTCCATCCCCCTTTTCCTCTGGCAGCCATCACTCTGTTCTCTGAATCTATGAATCTGTTTCAATTTTGTTCATTTTTTTTCTTTTGTTCTTTAGGTTCTACATGTGGGTGAAATCATATGGTGTTTGTTTTTCTGTGTCTGACTTACTTTACTTTGCTAATACCCTCTAGGTCCATCCCTGGTGTCATAGGCTTTCACTGTTGTTTTTCTATAACCGGGTAATGTTCCACGACATAGAGGTACCAGCACTTTCCATCCACCTTTCTCCTGAGGGGCACTGAGTCGCTCCCATAGCTCGGCCATTGTAAAGAAGGCTGCAGGGAGCATGGGGTGCATGTACTCGTTCCAATCAGAGCTTCCGGTTTCTTCAGAAATACACCCAGATGTGGAGTCACTGGGTCATGGGCAGTCTTCCTTGGAATTTGGTTGTTGTTGCTAATCCTCACCAGAGGGTATTTGTTCTCCTGATTTTCAGAGAGACGGGAAGGGAGGAACAGCCATTTCTACCCCCGCTCTTTCCTTCTGCTTCTCAGGCTGAGCCAGTCTGAGCTCATGAGGAGGTTTTGGTTGCACTTCCCCGTGGGTTTACATCACCGTGTAAGTATTACTACTACTCATCCACAGAACACAGTAGTAGTCAGCCTCATCCTCAGGCTGGGCCCCCGAGATGGTGAGGGCGGCTTTGTTCCCAGAGATGGAGCCAGAGAAGCGATCAGGGACCCCAGAGGGGCGGTTGTTTGTTTGGTAGATGAGCATGCGGGGAGGCTTGCCTGGGGTCTGCTGGTACCAGCCAGGGTAGATACCACTAGAGACTGCCCCAGAGCTAAGGCCACAGGTGAGTGTGACTGTCCCTCCTGCAGATATTGACATTGACGGCTCCTGGGTCACCACAGTCTGAGAATCCACCCCTGAAACCAACAGGAGAGAGACAGGTGTTATGAGGGACAAAGGTCACCCTGAGACCCTGCTGTTCCATGTCCCCCAAGGATGCAGAGGCCCTTCCTCTGACCTGAGCTGTGCGCCAGGAGCTGGAGCAGAAGCACCGTCCAGACCATGGTGGGGACACTCACAGGATGTGGCTCCTCAGGCTCCTGGGCTGCAGTGGGGAGTCCTGGGCCTTTTCATACCTCCCAGACCCATTAGGGGAGAAGGTGCCTCATGCAAATCAGCTTCCCCTCTAGTCCTGCCCCAGGGTCACCCTGCTGTCCCCTGTGGGGGGTATTGAAAGAGGCAGATGCTGGGCCCTCACACAGACCGATAGACTCCACATTAACTGAGATGCTAAGGGATGGGTTGAGGTCTTTCACCAAGTCAGTGACCTGGGGTCCTGGTGACCTGAGTCCTCACTTCTTTCCATGGAGGGTCTGAGGCTAAAGGATGAGGTGGGAGTATCTGCCCCCTCCTGGACCCAGCAATCAAGTTCATCCCAAATCCAACACCATTTCCAGGAACACTGCTTCCTTCCTCAGGAAACCCCTCCTTGTCTTCTTTGGGGGATCTAACCTGTCAGTCGTCCCACCAACTGTGAGTCCTCTGTCCAGACACGTTACTCATTGTCCAGTAATAAAGATCTGGGGACCAATGTTGGGGGTCCTGAAACAGACATTTGGCCTGCCAGGCAGGGGTGACCACCCTCTTTTGTCCAAGGAAGCCATCAGTTATATGATGTACCTTCCACTTAAATAGGGTTTGAGGAGAAATGTCATAGTGTCACTATGATATTGTGAGAAACCGATTAACATCTGATATAACAAAATAGGAGCATGTATGTCTTGATGAAACATGAGATCAGCACTGAGTGTGAGCGAGTTGGTGTGAACATCACAGAACAGTTTAAAAGTCCCATTTCCCTGAGGGGCAGGAAGAATGGGAGGGATGGAGAAATGTAAGGGGATGAGCAGGGGACAACATGTCTCCAGTCGTTGAGGAAGGTAATGCACACACTGGTGTTCATCAGAGGGGAAATGACACTGTGATTTATGGTTTTTATGTTGGAATCACTAGCCAATCATCTATACATTAAACTGGAATGGTCAATTCAATTTTCTCATAGGTCATGTTTCTTCAAGTAAAATATTTTTTGTTGTGTGATTGCTTCTCTCTCTTTGCCTGTGAATGAGGCCTGGACAATGACTCCATGAGGGAGGGCTGGGATAGGAGACAAGTGTGGGTGTCAGAGCTGAGGGCTCATGTGGCTCCTGGGCCCAGGTGCAGGGAAGTCACACTTGAGTGAGGACCTGCCTGGCCAAGTGTGCAGGGGCCAGAAGAGTGTGTTCCTAGTTGCCTGGCCCAGAGCCCTGAGCTCTCAGTCCCAGTGCACCAGCGCCCCCTGCTGGTCCCAGAGCACATGTCCTCCAGCCCATTTCCTCCACCCAGCCCTCCTGGAAGGGCTCTGTGATCTTCCTGAGGCCACTCCCCAGGCAGGAGGATGAGCAGGTCCC
The DNA here is from genome assembly GCF_000147115.1 of Myotis lucifugus. Lineage (NCBI taxonomy): Eukaryota > Metazoa > Chordata > Mammalia > Chiroptera > Vespertilionidae > Myotis > Myotis lucifugus. Next base: position 338,224 of record NW_005871557.1, on the reverse strand, counting down.
ACCTCTGATAATTGGGTTGAACAGTCATTTTCTCAAGTGACTCTGGACCTGCACAAAAGTAAATGACACGCTACGTTCCAAGACCTTAAAGTATCCCTGATAGTTGGCTTTTCTTCTGTCTGCCTGGCCGCTGGGTAATTTCTGGTGCATGAGCATTTGGAGCAAATTTTGAGGCTTGAGGATTCCCCAAAAGTCCGTCATTTCCTTCCTGGTCTTGACTCCCCTTGGTGATTCTTTAGGGTGAAATTCGTGGTGGTTGTTGTTGTCTCTGTGGCTGTTGTGAGGGGCTCCTGTCAGAGTCCAGCCCCCAGCGGACTTGTCTTGGCTTCTTCCCTCTGCCTTTGCCAGGAGAATATGACGATGTTGGGGAGCAAGTGTCTTGTGTTCTTTGGTTACTTCTGCAGGTTCTCATTTACTCTGGAACGTTATACTGGTAATACCTGCTTTCGGCTCTTGAGTTATTTAAGATGTGTTTCTCTAGTTTTGTCATTATTTTCAGGACAATGTTTGACATAAAAACTGTGTTAATATTCATGAAACTCTACCCCGTTGTGGAGTTCTCTTCTCCCGCATGGATGTAGAAGTCCTCACTTTCTGTTCTCCAATCTTTATGGCCTTAAGTATATGTGTGAGGATATCCATGGATTTCATGGGAATTGGGTTTCTAAGGTTTAAGGCCAAATCAACTAACCTTGATCACACATCATCCCAACAACAACAGCAGAACGCAGAGAGGAAAGAGGGAGAGGCCTCGGGATAAACTGGAGAAAGTGCGCCTCCTCTGAGAGCCGTGACCTTCCTGGGGAGGGGCCCGGAGCCTGGAGATCACACGCTCCTCACAGTGTAATTTCCAGAAAGAAACACCCAGCTTCCTCAGGTGTCAGGGTTCAGAGAATAAACATCCAGGCCAAGGCAGGGAGCAGGGGACACACAGGGCCTGGGTGAGGTCACCTCAGTCTCTCAGGCCACATAAGCGGGACCTCTGCTTTAAAAAAAACACAAACACACTTTTATTTTTCAACTTTAGTTTAAATTTAATATTATGTTGTATCAGTTTCACGTGCACAGCATAGTGGTTGCACAATCCTATGCTTTACAAAGTGTCCCCTTGGTACCTGTGCCCACCTGGCACCGCACAGAGTTATCACAGGCTATTGTCTGGCTTCCCTGTGCTGTGCTTTCACTTTCCCGTCACTGTTTGGGAAGCAGCAATTAGTACTTTATCCCCCCAACTTTTTCATTCAGTCTCCTAGACCCCCTGCCCTCAGGAAACCATCAGTTTGTACTCTGAGTCCACATCAATTTTTTTTGTTTATTTATTTTGGTCTTTACATTCCACATATGAGTGAAATCATCTGGTGTTTGGGTTTCTCTGTCTGACTTACTTTACTTAGCATAATACTCGCTGGGTCCATCCATAGTGTCATAAGATTTCAATGTTGTTTTTATAACTGAGTAATATTCCATTGTATACATGTACCACCACTTTTTATCCACTCCTCTCTTGGTGGGCACCTGGGATGCTTCTATAGCTTCGCCATTGTAAGTAATGCTGCAGTTAACATAGGGGCTCATGCATTTATTCAATATAGTGTTTTGGGGTTTCTTCAGATAAATACCCAGACGTGGAATCTCTGATAATGAGCCCGTTTGGCCTGCAATTATTCAAGGCCCCTCCATACAGCTGTCTAGAGTGATGGCACCAATCTGCATTCCCCCCAACAGTACATGAGGGTTCACTCTTCTTCACATCTTTGCCAACACTTGTTGTTTGTGGATTTGATGACAGCCATTCTGAGGATGTGAGGTGGCATTGCAGTGTGGGTTTGATTTACATTTCTGTGATGGTCAGTGACATTGAGTATCTTTTCCTCTGTCTGTTGGCCTCTGTGTGTTCTGTTTGGAGAAGTCTATTCAGGTCCTCTGCCCATGTTTTAATTGGATTGTTTTGTGGGTTTGTTTTCTCTTCTTGCTGTTGAGTTGTGTGAGCTCTTTATATATGTGGGACATGGACCCCTTTATGGGATGATCATTGGTGAATACCTACTTCCATTATATCACTGGAGGCTGTCTTTTTGTTTTGTTGGTGGTTTCCTTTGCTGTGCAAAAAACTCTTTACTTTGATACCAAAGTTCCTTTGGTTTATTCTTCCTTTTGCTTTCCGTGTCTGAGGAGATGCATTAGATAAAATGTTGGTAAGATTAATGTCAGAGATTTTAGTGCCTACGTTTTTTTCGGAGTTTTATGGTTTTGAGTCTTACATTTCAGTCTTTAATCCATTTTGAGTTTATTATTTGATGTGGAGGAAGGAAGGCAACAATAGGAGGAGAGTAGCTTCTCCAGCATTCATGTTGAACCTCTTTCTGGAGAGCATGTGGACAGAGAGATTCTGGGACAAAAACAAGTTTCTGACTCAGCGGATCTAACATGGGAATTGCATTTCTAACAAGCGCCAGGTAATGCGCCTTTTCAAGGCAAAAATTAACATTAACTTCCTCTCCTCTGTCCAATTCATAAATGAGAATATGTTATTGCTCTTTAAGTTAGGGGAGTCGTATAGGTACTGCTAAGATTTCTGAGACTCACTGTAGGCTGATCCACTTGGGAGCTGAGCCTGTCCCTGTAACTATGGGCTGAGAGGAGGAGGGAAAGCCCATTCTTGCAGGAGTCACATGACAAGATGGACCCGCCCTGGAAGAGAAGGAGGAAGCACATGACAAAAATTCTGGACAGGAGATGGGGCCATGTAACATGCCCTCTTCCCATGGTGTGTTCGTCATTTCCACTTTCGTTCTTCTTTCCGCATTAAGTGCTGAGCCAGTCTGAGCCCATGAGGAGGTTTTGGTTGCAATTCCCCGTGGGTTTATATCACTGTGTAAACATAACTACCCAAGTCCAGACCACAGTAATAGTCGGCCTCATCCTCAGGCTGGGCTCCCGAGATGGTGAGGGCGGCTTTGTTCCCAGAGATGGAGCCAGAGAAGCGATCAGGGACCCCAGAGGGGCGGTTGTTTGTTTGGTAGATGAGCTGGCGGGGAGGCTTGCCTGGGGTCTGCTGGTACCAGCTGGGGTAGTTACCACTAGAGATGGCCCCAGAGCTGAGGCCACAGGTGAGTGTGACTGTCCCTCCTGGAGATACTGACATTGACGGCTCCTGGGTCACCACAGTCTGAGAATCCACCCCTGAAACCAACAGGAGAGAGACAGGTGTTATGAGGGACAAAGGTCACCCTGAGGCCCTGCTGTTCTGTGTCCCCCAAGGATGCAGAGGCCCTTCCTCTGACCTGAGCTGTGCGCCAGGAGCTGGAGCAGAAGCACCGTCCAGACCATGGTGGGGACACTCACAGGATGTGGCTCCTCAGGCTCCTGGGCTGCAGTGGGGAGTCCTGGGCCTTTTCATGCCTCCCAGACCCATTAGGGGGAGAAGGGCCTCATGCAAATCAGCTTCCCCTCTAGTCCTGCCCCAGGGTCACCCTGCTGTCCCCTGGGGGAACTCAAAAGAGGCAGATGCTGGGCCCCCACACAGACCAATAGACTCCACATTAACTGAGACGCAGAGGGAGGGTGTTAATGTCTTTCACCAAGTCAGTGCCCTGGTGTCCTGGTGACCTGAGTCCTCACTTCCTTTCCTGGAGGGTCTGAGGCTGAAGGATGAGGTGGGAGTGTCTGTCCCTCCTGGCTCCAGCAATCTAGTTTATCCCAAATCCAACCCCACCCTTGGGAACACTGCTTCCTTCCTCAGGAAACCCCTCCTTGTCTTCTTTGGGGGATCTAACCAGTCAGTCCTCCCACCAACTGTGAGTCCTCTGTCCAGACATGTAAATCTTTGTCAAGGAATAAAGATCTGGGGACCAATGTTGGGGGACCTGACACAGACATTTGGCCTGCCAGGCAGGGGTGGCCACCCTCTTTTGCCCTAGGAAACCATCGGTTATATGAGTTAAATAGGGTTTGAGGAGAAATGTCATAGTGTCACCATGATATTGTGAGAAATCAATTAACATCTGATATAACAAAATAGGAGCATGTATGTCATGATGAGACATGAGATCAGCACTGAGTGTGCGGGAGTTGGTGTGAACATCACAGAACAGTTTAAAAGTCCCTTCCCTGAGGGGCCGGAAGAATGGGAGGGATGGAGAAATGTAAGGGGATGAGCAGGGGACAACATGTCTCCAGTCGTTGGGGAAGATAATGCACACACTGGCTTCCATCAGAGGGAAATGACACTGTGATTTATGGTATTCATTTTGGAATCACTAGCCAATCATCTATGTATTAAACCTGCATGATCAATTCAATTTTCTCATAGGTCATGTTTCTTCAAGTAAAATATTTTTTGTTGTGTGATTGCTTCTCTCTCTTTGCCTGTGAATGAGGCCTGGACAATGACTCCATGAGGGAGGGGTGAGATAGGAGACAAGTGTGGGTGTCAGAGCTGAGGGCTCATGTGACTCCTGGGCCCAGGGGCAGGGAAGTCACACTTGAGTGAGGACCTGCCTGGCCAAGTGTGCAGGGGCCAGAAGAGTGTGTTCCTAGTTGCCTGGCCCAGAGCCCTGAGCTCTCAGTCCCAGTGCACCAGCGCCCCCTGCTGGTCCCAGAGCACATGTCCTCCAGCCCATTTCCTCCACCCAGCCCTCCTGGAAGGGCTCTGTGATCTTCCTGAGGCCACTCCCCAGGCAGGCGGATGAGCAGGTCCCACCTCTGATGCTGGGGTTCACCCGTTGTTTTTTCAGGTTCCTTGGGACCCGCACTAAAGTAAATGACATGCTACGTTCCAAGACGTTAAAGTATCCCTGATAGTTGGCTTTCCTTCTGTCAGCCTGGCCACTGGGTAATTTCTGGTGCATGAGCATTTGGAGCAAATTTTGAGGCTTGAGGATCCCCAGAAAGCCCGTCAGTTCATACCTGGTCTTGACTCCCCTTGGTGATCCTTTAGGGTGAAATACGTGGTGGATGTTGTTGTCTCTGTGGCTGTTGTGAGGGGCTCCTGTCAGAGTCCCAGCCCCCAGGGGACTTGTCCTGGCTTCTTCCCTCTGCCTTTGCCAGGAGAATATGATGATGTCGGGGAACAAGTGTCTTGTGTTCTTTGGTGACTTCTGCAGGTTCTCATTTACTCTGGAACGTTACACTGGTAATACTTGTTCGGCTCTTGAGCTATTTCAGATGTGTTTCTCTAGTTTTGTCATTATTTTCAGACAAGGTTTGACATAAAAGTGTGTTCATATGCATGAAACTCTACCATGTCTTGGAGTTTTTTTTCTCCCTGATGGGATTTATAAGTCCTCACTTTCTGTTCTCAAATCTTTTTGACCTTAAGTATATGTGTGAGGATATCCATGGATTTCATGGGAATTGGGTTTCTAAGGTTTAGGGCCAAATCAACTAACCTTGATCACACATCATCCCAACAACAACAGCAGAACGCAGAGAGGAAAGAGGGAGAGGCCTCGGGATAAACTGGAGGAAGTGCGCCTCCTCTGAGAGCCGTGTCCTTCCTGGGGAGGGGCCCGGAGCCTGGAGATCAGATGCTCCTCACAGTGTAATTTCCAGGAAGAAACACCCAGCTTCCTCAGGTGTCAGGGTTCAGAGAATAAACACCCAGGCCAAGGCAGGGAGCAGGGGACACACAGGGCCTGGGTGAGGTCACCTCGGTCTCAAAAGCCACATAAGCGAGACCTCTGCTTTAAAAAAAAACAAAAACCTTTTATTTTTCAACTTTAGTTTACATTTAATATTATTTTCTATCGATTTCACGTGCAGAGCATAGCGGTTGCACAATCCTATGCTTTACAAAGTGTTCCCTTGGTACCTGGGCCCACCTGGCACCGCACAGAGTTATCACAGGCTATTGTCTGGCTTCCCTGTGCTGTGCTTTCACTTTCCCGTCACTGTTTGGGAAGCAGCAATTAGTACTTTATCCCTCCAACTTTTTCACTCCGTCTCCTAGATCCCCACTTCCCTCTGGAAACTATCTGTTTGGACTCAATTTACTTTGCTTATTTATTCTGTCTTTTACATTCCTCATTTGAGTGAAATGTTATGGTGTTTGTGTTTCTCTGTCTGACCTACTTTACTCAGCACCATCCCCTCGAGGTCCCTCAGGGCACCTGGTGCTTCCACAGCGCGGCCATTGTCAGTGATGCTGCAGGGAGCACAGGGTGCGTGCAGTTCTTCACATCAGCGTTTGGGTTCTTTCACATAAATACCAGATGTGGCATCGCTGGGTAATGAGGCAGGTTGGCCTGTAGTCTTTTAAGGCCCCTCCGTGCAGCTTTCTAGAGTGACGGCACCATCTGCATTCCCACCAACAGTGCATGAGGGTTCATTTTTCTTCAGATCTTTGCCAACACTTGTTGTTTGTGGATTTGATGGCAGCCATTCTGAGGATGTCAGGTGGCATTGCACTGTGGGTTTAATTTACATTTCTGTGATGGTCAGTGATGTGGAGTATCTTTTCTGTGTTTGTTGGCCTCTGTGTGTTCTTTATGAAGAAATCTATTCAGGTCCTCTGCCCATGTTTTAATTGGATTGTTTTGTGGGTTTGCTTTCTCTTCTTGGTGTTGAGTTGTGTGAGCTCTTTATAAATGTGGGGCATGATCCCCTCTAAGGGATGATCTTTGGTGAGTACCTACTTCCATTATATCACTGGAGGCTGTCTTTTTATTTTGTTGATGGTTTCCCTCGCTGTCCAAAAACACTTTACTGATATGTAGTCCCTTTGGTTTATTTATCTTTTGCTTTCCGTGTCTGAGAGGAAGTATTAGAAAAAAATGTTGGTAAGATTAATGTCAGAGATTTTAGTGACTACGTTTTTATCCGGGTTTTATGGTTTTTAGTCATACACTTCAGTCTTTAATCCATTTTGAATTTATTATGTGACGTGGGGGAAGGAAGGTAACAATAGGAGGAGAGGTGCTTCTCCAGCATTCATGTCGAACCTCCTCCTGGAGAGCTTGTGGGCATAGAGTTTCTGGGACAAGAACAGAGTCCCTGACTCAGTGGCTCTATCATGGGAATAGCATTTCTAACCACCTGAGGTAATGCCCCTTTTTCAAGGCCAAAGTAAGCATTGACGTTGTCCCCACAGGGAATTCCTGACTGGGGCTGTGTCGTCAATGCTCTTTGAGTCACAGGAGACTTACAGCCTCACAGTGCGGTCTCTGAGTCTCACTGTAGGTTGATCCAGTTGAGAGCTGAGCCCATCCCTGTAACTATGGGCGGAGAGGAGGAGGGAAAGCCCATTCTTGCTGGAGTCACATGACAAGATGGACCCGTGTTGGGAGTGATGGAGTAGGCACATAACCATGAATAACTGGACAGGAGAATGGGGCCAGGAAGCCCCCTTCTTTTTTTTCTTTTTAATATATTTTATTGATTTTTTACAGAGTGGAAGTGAGAGAGATAGAGAGTTAGAAACATCGATGACAGAGAAACATTGATCAGCTGCCTCCTACACATCTCCTACTGGGGATGTGCCCGCAACCCAGGCACATGCCCTTGACCGGAATTGAACCTGGGACCTTCCAGTCCGCAGGCCGACGCTCTATCCACTGAGCCAAACCGGTTTCTGCAGAGAATGGGGCCAGGAAGCCCCCTTCTTATGGTGTGTTGGTCATGTCCTCCTTCAGGCTTTTTCTGCATCAAAGGCTGAGCCAGTCTGAGCCCATGAAGAGGTTTTGGTTGCACTTCCCCGTGGGTTTACATCACTGTGTAACGAGCACCAACATTGTACAGAGCACAGTAATAGTCGGCCTCGTCCTCAGGCTGGGCTCCCGTGATGGTGAGGGCAGCTTTGTTCCCAGAGATGGAGCCAGAGAAGCGGGCAGGGACCCCAGAGGGGCGGTTGTTTGTTTGGTAGATGAGCATGCGTGGAGGCTTGCCTGGGGTCTGCTGGTACCAGCTGGGGTAGTTACTACTAGAGACGGACCCAGAGCTGAGGCCACAGGTGAGTGTGACTGTCCCTCCTGGAGATACTGACATTGATGGCTCCTGGGTCACCACAGTCTGAGAATCCACCCCTGAAACCAACAGGAGAGAGACAGGTGTTATGAGGGACAAAGGTCACCCTGAGACCCTGCTGTTCTGTGTCCCCCAAGGATGTAGAGTCCCTTCCTCTGACCTGAGCTGTGCGCCAGGAGCTGGAGCAGAAGCACCGTCCAGACCATGGTGGGGACACTCACAGGATGTGGCTCCTCAGGCTCCTGGGCTGCAGTGGGGAGTTCTGGGCCTTTTCATGCCTCCCACACCCATTAGGGGAGAAGGTGCTTTATGCAAATTAACTTCCTGTGTCTTCTTGCCCCAGGGTCACCCTGATGTCCCCTGGGGGATCTTGAAAGAGGCAGATGCTGAGCCCTCACACAGACCAATAGACTCTACTTTAACTGAGACACTGAGGGAGGGGGTTGGTTCTGTCACCAAGTCAGTGCCCTGGGGTCCTGGTGACCTGAGTCCTAACTTCCTTCCCTGGAGGATCTGAGGCTGAAGGATGAGGTGGGAGTGTCCACCCCCTCATGGCCCCAGCAATCTAGTTCTTCTCAAAACTGACCCCATTTTCAGGAACACTGCTTCCTTCCTCAGGAAACCCCTCCTTGTCTTTGGTGTATCTTAGCAGTTAGTCCTTCCTCCAGCGGTGATTATTCTGTCCAAGCATGTTCATTCCTCAACCAGGAAAAAGATCTGGGGACCAGGGTTGAGGGTCATAACGCAGACAGCTGCACTACCAGGCAGGGGTGGCCACCCTCTTTTGCCCTAGGAAGCCATCAGTTATATGATGTACCTTCCAATTAAATAGCGTTTGAGGAGAAATGTCAAAGTGTCACCAGGTTATTGTGAGAAACCGATTAACGTCTGATATAACAAAATAGAGCATGTGTGTCATGATGAGACATGAGATCAACACTGAGTGTGAACGAGTTGGTGTGAACATCACAGAACAGTTTAAAAGTCCTTTTCCTGTGGGGCAGGAAGAATGGGAGGGATGGAGAAATGTAAGGGGATGAGCAGGGGACAACATGTCTCCAGTCGTTGGGGAAGGTAATGCACACACTGGTGTCCATCAGAGGGAAATGACACCGTGATTTATGGTGTTTATTTTGGAATCACTAGCCAATCATCTATACATTAAAACTGACATGATCCATTTAATATTCCCATAGGTCATGTTTCTTCAAGTAAAATATTTTTTGTTGTGTGATTGCTTCTCTCTATTTGCCTGTGAATGAGGCCTGGACAATGACTCCATGAGGGAGGGGTGGGATAGGAGACAAGTGTGGGTGTCAGAGCTGAGGGCTCATGTGGCTCCTGGGCCCAGGTGCAGGGAAGTCACACTTGAGTGAGGACCTGCCTGCCCAAGTTGCAGGGTTCAGTAGAGTGTGTTCCTAGCTGCCTGGCCCAGAGCCCTGAGCTCTCAGTCCCAGTGCACCAGCGCCCCCTGCTGGTCCCAGAGCACATGTCCTCCAGCCCATTTCCTCCACCCAGCCCTCCTGGAAGGGCTCTGTGATCTTCCTGAGGCCACTCCCCAGACAGGAGGATGAGCAGGTCCCACCTCTGCTGCTGGGGTTGACCCGTTATTTACTCAGGTGACTCAGGACCTGCACAAAAGTATATGACATGCTACGTTCCCAGACCTTAAAGGAACCCTGATAGTTAACTTTCCCTCTGTCTGCCTGGCCGCTGGGTTAATTTCTGGTACATGAGCATTTGGAGCAGCGTTTCTCAACCTGTGGGTCTCAACCCCTTCACCTAAGACCATCCTGCATATCAGATATTTACATTATGATTCATAACAGTAGCAACATTACAGTTATGAAGTAGCCAAGAAAATAATTTTATTTTTGGGTCATAAAATGAGGAACTGTATTTAAAGGGCCAGAAGGTTGAGAACCACTGATTTGGAGCAAAGTTGAGGCTTAATGTTCCCCAGAAAGCTCGTCAGTTCCTACCTTGTCATGATTCCACTTGTTGATTCTTCAGGGTGAAATACTTGGTTGTTGTTGTTGTTGTCTCTGTGGCTGTTGTGAGGGGCTCCTGTCAGAGTCCCAGCCCCCAGGGGACTTGTCTTGGCTTTTTCCCTCTGCCTTTGCCAGGAGAATATGACGATGTTGGGAACAAGTTTCTTGTGTTCCTTGGTTACTTCTGCAGGTTCTCATTTACTCTGGAATGTTATACTAGCGATACCTACTTTCGGCTCTTGAGGTGTTTAAGATGTTTTTGTCTTTTTTGTAATTGTTGTTAGTACAAGGGTTTGAAACTCTACCCTTTTTAGAGCTTTTCACTCTTTTATGGGGTTCAGAACTCTTCATTTTCTGTTCTCTAATCTCATTGGCATTCTCAAATATATTTGTTAAGAGCTCTATCGATTCAATGGGAATTGGGTTTATAAGGTCTAGGTTCAAATCAATTACCATTTATCAAATATCATTCCAATATCAACAACAAAACACAGAGAGAGGAAAAGGTGAGGTCATGGGAATAGAACGGGAGGGAGGGATCCTGTGTCTGAGAGCCGTGTCCTTCCTGGGGAGGGGCCAGAGCCTGGAGATCATAAGCTCCTCACAGTGTAATTTCCAGGAAGAAACACCCAACTTCCCTCAGGTGTCAGGGTTCAGAGAATAAACATCCAGGGCAAGGCAGGGAGCAGGGGACACACAGGGTCTGGTATAGGGTACTTCGGCCTCCCAGGCCACAGGAGCTGACCTCTGCTTTTAATAAAACCTTTTATTTTTCAACTTTAGTTTACATTTAATATTATTTTGTATTTGTTTCACGTGCACAGCATAGCGGTTGCACAATCCTATGCTTTACAAAGTGTTCCCTTGGTACCTGGGCCCACCTGGCACCGCACAGAGTTATCACAGGCTATTGTCTGGCTTCCCTGTGCTGTGCTTTCACTTTCCCATCACTGTTTGGGAAGCAGCAATTAGTACTTTATCCCTCCAACTTTTCCATTCAGTCTCCTAGACCCCCTGCCCTCAGGAAACCATCAGTTTGTAATCTGAGTTCCTATCATTTTCTTGGCTTGTTTATTTTGTCCTTTACATTCCACATTTGAGTGAAATGTTTTGGTGTTTGTGTTTCTCTGTCTGACCTACTTTACTCAGCACCATACCCTCTAGGTCCCTCTGGGCACCTCGGTGCTTCCATAGCACGGCCATTGTAAATAAGGCTGCAGTGAACACAGGGGTGCATGCAGTTCTTCAAATCCTTGTTGTGGGGTTTGCTGGGTAATGAGGCAGGTTTGCCTGTAATTTTTTAAGGCCCCTCCATGCAGCTTTCTAGAGTGACGGCACCAATCTGCATTCCCCCCAACAGTGCATGAGGGTTCACTCTTCTTCACGTCTTTGCCAACACTTGTTGTTTGTGGATTTGACAGCCATTCTGAGGATGTGAGGGGGTATTCCATTGTGGGTTTAGTTTACATTTCTGTGAAACTCAGTGATGTTGAGTATCTTTTCCTAAGTCTGTTGGCCTCTGTGTGTTCTTTATGAAGAAGTCTACTCAGGTCCTCTGCCCATGTTTTAATTGGATTGTTTTGTGGGTTTGCTTTCTTTTCTTGGTGTTGAGTTGTATGAGCTCTTTATAAATGTGGGACATGGACCTCTTTATGGGATGATCCTTGGTAAATAACAACTTCCGCTTAGTAGGTTGTCCTTTTGTTTTGTGGATGGTTTACTTTGCTGTGCAAAAACTCTTTCATTTATGAATCCCATTGGTTTATTTTCCACTTGTTTTCCATGCCTGAAGTGATATATTAGAAAAAAACGTAGGTAAGATACTGCCAGAGGTTGTAGAGCCTCTATATATATTTCTTTCCGAGTTTTATGGTTTAGAATCCGACATTTCAGTCTTTCATGCATTTTGAGATTATTCTTT
>NW_005871557.1:295387-326250 GCF_000147115.1 Myotis lucifugus | reverse complement strand
CCCAAGGCCAGGAGCAGGGTTATGTGGCAAGGTTGACACAGAGCTGCCCAAGGCTCCAGTCTACAGAGCTACACTTCCGCTTGACGTATTTATTTAAGTTATTTCTGAGTGCACAGTATAGTCATGGTCCTTGTGGTCGTTTTCGACAGTGAAACTGGATCACAGAGAGAGTATACTGAGGTGTCCCTTTGATAGTCCCAAACCCACATGGAAACATAGGCAGTTCCTACAATGTTAGTCACTGTATTCTCTATGCTGTACTTAGTTGCCTGCGACTGTTTTATAACAACCACCAACGTATACCTCTTACTCCCTTCAACATCTTCACTCACTCCTCCATCCCCCCTTTCCTCTGGCAACCATCACTCTGTTATCTGAATCTATGAGTCTGTTTATTTTGTTCATTTATTTCTTTTGTTCATTAGGTTGTACATGTGGGTAGAATCATCTGGTGTTTGTTTTTCTCAGTCTGACTTACTTTACTTTGCATAATACCCTCTACGTCCATCCCTGGTGTCATAGGATTTCATTGTTGTTTTTCTATAACCGGGTAATGTTCCACTACATAGAGGTACCAGCACTTTCCATCCACCTTTCTCCTGACGGGCACTGAGTCGCTCCCATAGCTCGGCCATTGTAAAGAAGGCTGCAGGGAGCATGGGGTGCATGTACTCCTTCCAATCAGAGCTTCCGGTTTCTTCAGAAATACACCCAGATGTGGAGTCACTGGGTCATGAACAGTCTTCCTTGGAATTTGGATGTTGTTGCTAATCATCATCTGAGGGTATTTTTTCTACTGATTTTCAAACAGACAAAAAGGGAGGAACAGCCATTTCCACCCTCGCTCTTTCCTTCTGCATCTCAGGCTGAGCCAGTCTGAGCCCAGGAGCAGGTTTTGGTTGCACTTCCCCGTGGGTTTACATCACCGTGTGAGTATCAGTACTACTACCCGTGTACAGAGCACAGTAATAGTCGGCCTCGTCCTCGGGCTGGGCCCCGGAGATGGTGAGGGTGGCTTTGTTCCCAGAGATGGAGCCAGAGAAGCGATCAGGGACCCCAGAGGGGCGGCTGTTTGTATCGTAGATGAGCGTGCGTGGAGGCTTGCCTGGGGTCTGCTGGTACCAGCCAGGGTAGTTACTAGTAGAGACTGACCCAGAGCTGAGGCCACAGGTGAGTGTGACTGTCCCTCCTGGAGATACTTGACATTGACGGCTCCTGGGTCACCACAGTCTGAGAATCCACCCCTGTAACCAACAGGAGAGAGACAGGTGTTATGAGGGACCAAGGTCACCCTGAGACCCTGCTGTTCTGTGTCCCCCAAGGATGCAGAGGCCCTTCCTCTGACCTGAGCTGTGCGCCAGGAGCTGGAGCAGAAGCACCGTCCAGACCATGGTGGGGACACTCACAGGATGTGGCTCCTCAGGCTCCTGGGCTGCAGTGGGGAGTCCTGGGCCTTTTCATGCCTCCCACACCCCTTAGGGGTGAAGGTGCTTCATGCAAATCAGCTTCCCCTCTAGTCCTGCCCCAGGGTCACCCTGCTGTCCCCTGCAGGGGAGGGGAGGTTTTGAAAGAGGCAGATACTGGGCCCTCACACAGACCAATAGACTCTACATTAACTGAGATGCTGAGGGAGGGGGTTGGTTCTGTCACCAAGTCAGTGCCCTGGAGTCCTGGTGACCTGAGTCCTCACTTCCTTCTCTGGAGGGTCTGAGGCTGAAGGATGAGGTGGGAGTGTCTGCCCCCCTCCTGGCCCCAGCGATCTAGTTCTTCTCAAAACTGACCCCATTTTCAGGAACACTGCTTCCTTCCTTAGTGAAACCCCTCCTTGTCTTCTTTGCAGGATCTTAGCAGTTAGTCCTTCCTCCAGCAGTGACTCTTCTGTCCAAACATGTTCATTCCTGAACCAGGAAAAAAAATCTGGGGACCAGGGTTGCGGGTTGTGACACAGACAGCTGCACTACCAGGCAGGGGTGGCCACCCTCTTTTGTCCTAGGAAGCCATCAGTTATATGATGCACCTTCCAATCAAATAGGGTTTTGAGGAGAAAAATGTAATATTGTCACCAGGTTATTGTGAAAAACTGATTAACATCTGATATAACAAAATAGGTGCATGTATGTCATGATGAGACATGAGATCAACACTGAGTGTGAGCACGTTGGTGTGAACATCACAGAATGGGATGGATGGAGAAATGTAAGGGGATGGACAGGAGATAACATGTCTCCAGTTGTTGGGGAAGGTAATACACACACTGGTGTTCATCAGAGGCTGAAATGACACCGTGATTTATGGTGTTTATTTTGGAATCACTAGCCAATCATCTACACATTAACACTGGCATGGTCAATTCAATTTTTCATAGGTCACAATTCTTCCACCAAAATTACTTTTTGTTGTGTGATTGCTTCTCTCTCTTTGCCTGTGAATGAGGCCTGGACAATGACTCCATGAGGGAGGGGTGAGATAGGAGACAAGTGTGGGTGTCAGAGCTGAGGGCTCATGTGGCTCCTGGGCCCCAGGTGCAGGGAAGTCACACTTGAGTGAGGACCTGCCTGCCCAAGTGTGCAGGGGCCAGTAGAGGGTGTTCCTAGCTGCCTGGCCCAGAGCCCTGAGCTCTCAGTCCCAGTGCACCAGCGCCCCCTGCTGGTCCCAGAGCACATGTCCTCCAGCCCATTTCCTCCACCCAGGCCTCCTGGAAGGGCTCTGTGATCTTCCTGAGGCCACTCCCCAGGCAGGAGGATGAGCAGGTCCCACCTCTGCTGCTGGGGTTGACCCCTTATTTCCTCAGGTTCCTCGGGACCCGCACAAAAGTAAATGACACGCTACGTTCCCAGACCTTAAAGGAACCTGATAGTCAACTTTCCCTCTGTCTTCCTGGCGACTGGGTTAATATCTGGTGCATGAGCATTTGGAGCAAAGTTTGAGGCTTAACGTTCCCCAGAAAGCCTGTCAGTTCCTACCTGGTCATGATTCCACTGGGCGATCCTTTAGGGTGAAATTCATGGTGATTGTTGTTGTCGTCTCTGTATTGGTTGTGACATTCAGGGCCCCCGTGGGCATGTCTGGGCTTTTTGACTCTGCCTTTGCCTGGCGACTATATGGCTCAAATAAACTCACAAAAATTCTTTACAGGTTTCAATGGTTTTTTACGTTAACAAACGTTACACTGACAGTACCTTCTTTTGGCTCTTGAGGTGTTAAAATGCATTTGTCTAGTGTTGTAATGTTTTTTCAGTGTGAGGATTGATATAAAATGAATACTATTATGAATGAAACTCCACCCCTTTTAGAACTTTTCTCCCTCATGGGAGTTAGAAGTCCTCATTTCCTGTTCTCCCGTCTCCATTGGCCTCATCAAGGATATTTGTGAGGAGCACCATGGATGCCATGGGAATTGGGTTCTAACGTGCAGGCCCATGTCAGTTAACATCGATCACACATCATCCCAACAACAAGAACAAGTGCAGAGGAAAGAAGGAGAGGCCACGGGATAAACTGGAGGACGGGGGCCTCCTCTGAGAGCCGTATCCTTCCTGGGGAGGGTCCCAGAGCCTGGAGACCACACGTTCCTCACAGTGTAACTTCCAGGGAAACCCATATCCAGCTCCCTGAGGGGTCGGGATCCAGAGAACACACATCCCGCCAAGGCCAGGAGCAGGGTATGCACAGGGTGTGGCAGAGGCTGCCTGGGCTCCCAGGTCACAGAAGCTACACTTCCGCTTTGCTTTCTATTGAATTTTAGTTCTGAATGACAGTGACAGTCAATGGTCCTTTGTGTTCGTTTCATGGGTGTAACATGGTGGATAGATAATCATATGCTTTACAAAGTGACCCCTTGATATTTCCAAACCCACATCTAAACATAGGCAGTTCCTACACTGTTAGTCACTGTATTCTCTGTGCTGTATTTAGATGCCTGCGACTATTTCATAACCACCAACTTATACCTCTTATTCCCTTCAGAGTCTTCACTCACTCTTCCATCCCCCCTTTCCTCTGTCAACCATCACTCTGTTCTCTGACTCTATGAGTTTGATTACATTTTCTTCATTCATTTCTTTTGTTATTTAGGTTCCACATGTGGGTGAAATGATCTGGTGTTTGTTTTTCTCCCTCTGACTTACTTTACTTTGCATAATACCCTCTAGGTCCATCCATGGTGTCATAGGCTTTCATTGTTGTTTTTCTATAACCGGGTAATGTTCCACTACATAGAGGTACCAGCACTTTCCATCCACCTTTCCCCTGACGGGCACTGAGTCACTCCCATAGCTCGGCCATTGTAAAGAAGGCTGCAGGGAGCATGGGGTGCATGTACTCCTTCCAATCAGAGCTTCCGGTTGCTTCGGAAATACACCCAGATATAGAGTGACTGGGTCATGGGCAGTCTTCCTTGTAATGTGGTTGTTGTTTCTAATCCTCACTTGAGGGTATTTGTTCTACTGATTTTTAGAGAGGGGCAGGAAGAAACGGCCATTTCCACCCTCGCTCTTTCCTTCTGCATCTCAGGCTGAGCCAGTCTGAGCCCATGAGCAGGTTTTGGTTGCACTTCCCCGTGGGTTTACATCACCGTGTAAGTATCAGTAGTACTACCCGTGTACAGAACACAGTAATAGTCGGCCTCGTCCTCAGGCTGGGCCCCCGAGATGGTGAGGGCGGCTTTGTTCCCAGAGATGGAGCCAGAGAAGCGATCAGGGACCCCAGAGGGGCGGGTGTTTGTGCTGTAGATGAGCGTGCGGGGAGGCTTGCCTGGGGTCTGCTGGTACCAGCAAGGGCGGTTACCACTAGAGACTGACCCAGAGCTAAGGCCACAGGTGAGTGTGACTGTCCCTCCTGCAGATATTGACATTGACGGCTCCTGGGTCACCACAGTCTGAGAATCCACCCCTGAAACCAACAGGAGAGAGACAGGTGTTATGAGGGACGAAGGTCACCCTGAGCCCCTGCTGTTCTGTGCCCCCCAAGGATGCAGAGGCCCTTCCTCTGACCTGAGCTGTGCGCCAGGAGCTGGAGCAGAAGCACCGTCCAGACCATGGTGGGGACACTCACAGGATGTGGCTCCTCAGGCTCCTGGGCTGCAGTGGGGAGTCCTGGGTCTTTTCATGCCTCCCAGACCCATTAGGGGGGAAGGGCCTCATGCAAATCAGCTTCCCCTCTAGTCCTGCCCCAGGGTCACCCTCCTGTCCTCTGTGGGCGTGGGGGGGGGTGGGATTGAAAGAGGCAGATGCTGGGCCCTCACTAATGTGGAGACGAATAGACTCCACATTAACTGAGACACGGAGGGAGGGGTTGATGTCTTTCACCAAGTCTGTGCCAGGGAGTCCTGGTCCCCTGAGTCCTCACTTCCTTCCCTGGAGAGTCTGAGGCTGAAGGATAAGGTGGGAGTGTCTGCCCCCTGCTGGCCCCAGCAATCTAGTTCACCCCAAATCCAGCCCCACCCCTGGGCACATGCTTCCTTCCTCAGGAAACCCCTCCTGGTCTTTGGAGGATCTGAGCAGTAAGTCCTCCCACCAATTGTGAGTCCTCTGTCCAGCCATGTTAGTGCTTGTCCAGGAAAAAAGATCTGGGGACCAATGTTGGGGGTCCTGACACAGACAGCTGCACTACCAGGCAGGGGTGACCACCCTCTTTTGTCCTAAGAAGCCATCAGTTTTATGATGTACCTTCCAATTAAATAGGGTTTGAGGAGAAAATGTTACAGTGTCACCAGGTTATTGTGAGGAACCGATTAACGTCTGACATAACAGAATAGAGCATGTAGCTCATGATCAGAAATGAGATCAACACTGAGTGTGAGCGAGTCAGTGTGAACATCACAGAACAGTTTAAAGTCCCTTTCCCTGAGGGGCAGGAAGAATGGGAGGGATGGAGAAATGTAAGGGGATGAGCAGGGGACGACATGTCTCCAGTCGTTGGGGAAGGTAATACACACACTGGCTTCCATCAGAGGGGAAATGACATTGTGATTTATGGTATTTATTTTGGAATCACTAGCCAATCATCAATGCATTAAACTGGCATGGTCAATTTATTTATTTTATGAGTGTTTGAAAGCTGAAACTCATATCTTAGAAAAATTCATAGTAAATTATTTTCCTATTATACAAACATATAAGTGACAGTGTATAGAAATATAAAAAATTAACATTTTTCAAATATTGAGATGAGGAGTATTAATACTCAAGGAAAAGTCAGAATTAGAAACCTGAAGATGCAAACCATCAGGATCCATAAGTCACTATAAAATGCTGGAGTAAAGGAGGAAAAACAGACCAGTAACATTACTTAAGCAGGTCAATGAGAAATTTCTTGATGTAACATGGGTTCTTCTTGGTCATATGTTGAGTCATTTATGCAACTATCACCTATGATCATGGATAAAAATGTTCTGTGTAATTTTCCAATATTCACTTCTTCCTTTTGTATTTGGTTCCTTTGATTTTCAAGAATAAAAACATTGGTTTGGGCTACATTTTCTCTTTCTGCCTCTCTCTCTCTCTCTCTCTCTCTCTCTCTCTCTCTCTCTCTCTCTCTCCAATTCTCTCTCTCTCTCTCACTGGGACAGCACCATCTGACCCAGGACCCAGGAAGCAGGGTTGGAAGGTGGCAGAATAAAGGGGACAGTTGACCAGCTGTGCCCAGAGGGCAGGAGAAAAGGCAGTGCAAATGCCCCCCTCCCCTCTGCCCACTGAAGTCAACGTGTTGTGCAAGGAGGGAGGAGTGTCCAGGGAACCAGGCCCTTTTGCAGAAGCCCCCGCTCTGCGTGCTGAGGCCTCCGTGTTGGCTTTGAGACCGTCCTTCCCCAGGACTCTCCTATCCTGTGCCCAGGTCACCCTTTAGGTTACGATTCTTACAGCAAAATTACTTTTTGTTGTGTGATTGCTTCTCTCTCTTTGCCTGTGAATGAGGCCTGGACAATGACTCCATGAGGGAGGGGTGGGATAGGAGACAAGTGTGGGTGTCAGAGCTGAGGGCTCATGTGGCTCCTGGGGCCCAGGTGCAAGGGAGTCACACTTGAGTGAGGACCTGCCTGGCCAAGTGTGCAGGGGCCAGTAGAGTGTGTTCCTGGCTGCCTGGGCCCAGAACCCTGAGCTCTCAGTCCCAGTGCACCAGCGCCCCCTGCTGGTCCCAGAGCACATGTCCTCCAGCCCATTT
Source organism: Myotis lucifugus (assembly GCF_000147115.1). Taxonomy (NCBI): domain Eukaryota; kingdom Metazoa; phylum Chordata; class Mammalia; order Chiroptera; family Vespertilionidae; genus Myotis; species Myotis lucifugus. Next base: position 319,092 of record NW_005871557.1, on the reverse strand, counting down.
CCTCCACCCAGCCCTCCTGGAAGGGCTCTGTGATCTTCCTGAGGCCACTCCCCAGGCAGGAGGATGAGCAGGTCCCACCTCTGCTGCTGGGGTTGACCCGTTATTTCCTCAGGTTCCACGGACCCGCACAAAAGTAAATGACACGCTACGTTCCCAGACCTTAAAGGAACCTGCTTGTTGGCTTTCCCTCTGTCTGCCTGGCCGCTGGGTTAATTCCTGGTGCATGAGCATTTGGAGCAGCGGTTCTCAACCTGTGGGTCGCGACCCCTTTGGCAGGCTAATGACCCTTTCACAGGGGTGGCCTAAGACCATCCTGCATATCAGTTATTTATATTACAATTCATAACAGTAGCAACATGACAGTTATGCAGTAGCAACGAAAATTATTTTATGTTTGGGTCACAACATGAGGAACTGTATTTATAGGGCCAGAAGGTTGAGAACCACTGATTTGGAGCAAAGTTGAGGCTTAATGTTCCCCAGAAAGCTGGTCAGTTCCTACCTGGTCTTGACTCCCCTTGGTGATCCTTTAGGGTGAAATTCATGGTTGTTGTTGTTGTCTCTGTGGCTGTTGTGAGGGGCTCCTGTCAGAGTCCCAGCCCCCAGAGGACTTGTCTTCGCTTTTTCCCTCTGCCTTTGCCAGGAGAATATGACGATGTTGGGGAGCAAGTGTCTTGTGTTCTTTGGTTACTTCTGCAGGTTCTCATTTACTCTGGAACGTTATAGTGGCAATATTTGGCTCTTGAGGTGTTTAAGATGTTTTTGTCTTTTTTGTAATTGTTGTTAGTACAAGGGTTTGAAACTCTACCCTTTTTAGAGCTTTTCACTCTTTTATGGGGTTCAGAAGTCTTCATTTTCTGTTCTCTAATCTCATTGGCATTCTCCAATATATTTGTTAAGAGCTCTATGGATTTAATGGGAATTGGGTTTATAAGGTCTAGGTCCAAATCAATTGCCATTTATCACATATCATTCCAATATCAACAACAAAACACAGAGAGAGGAAAAGGTGAGGTCATGGGAATAGAACGGGAGGGAGGGAGCCTGTGTCTGAGAGCCCTGTCCTTCCTGGGGAGGCGCCAGAGCCTGGAGATCATAAGCTCCTCACAGTGTGATTTCCAGGAAAAAGACACCCAGCTTCCCTCAGGTGTCAGGGTTCAGAGAATAAACACCCAGGCCAAGGAAGGAGGCAGGGGACACACAGGGCCTGCGTGACGTCACCTCGGCCTCCCAGGCACATAAGCTGGACCTCTGCTTTTATAAAAACCTTTTATTTTTCAACTTTAGTTTACATTTAATATTATTTTGTATCGGTTTCATGTGCACAGCATAGTGGTTGCACAATCCTATGCTTTACAAAGTGTTCCCTTGGTACCTGGGCCCACCTGGCACCGCACAGAGTTATCACAAGGCTATTGTCTGGCTTCCCTGTGCTGTGCTTTCACTTTCCCGTCACTGTTTGGGAAACAGCAATTAGTACTTTATCCCTCCAACTTTTTCACTCCGTCTCCTAGACCCCCTGCCCTCAGGAAACTATATGTTTGGACTCAATTTACTTTGCTTATTTATTTTGTCCTTTACATTCCTCATTTGAGTAAAATGTTATGGTGTTTGTGTTTCTCCATCTGACCTCCTTTACTCAGCACAATCCCCTCGAGGTCCCTCAGGGCACCTGGTGCTTCCACAGCGCGGCCATTGTCAGTGACGCTGCAGGGAGCACAGGGTGCGTGCAGTTCTTCACATCAGTGTTTGGGTTTCTTCACATAAATACCCAGATGTGGCATCGCTGGGTAATGAGGCACTTTGGCCTGTAGTTTTGAAGGCCCCTCCGTACAGCTTTCTAGAGTGACGGCACCATCTACATTCTCACCAACAGTGCATGAGGGTTCACTCTTCTTCAGATCTTGGCCAACACTTGTTGTTTGTGGATTTGATGACAGCCATTCTGAGGATGTGAGGTGGCATTGCATTGTGGGTTTAATTTACATTTCTGTGAGGATCAGTGATGTTGAGTATCTTTTCCTATGTCTGTTGGCCTCTGTGTGTTCTTTATGGAGAAGTCTATTCAGGTCCTCTGCCCATGTTTTAATTGGATTGTTTGGTGGATTTGCTTTCTCTTCTTGGTGTTGAGTTGTGTGAGCTCTTTATGAATGTGGGACATGGACGTCTTTATGGGATGATCATTGGTGAATACCCACTTCCATGATATCAGTGTAGGCTGTCTTTTTGTTTTGTTGATGGTTTCCTTCGCTGTCCAAAAACGCGTTACTGATATGTAGTCCCTTTGGTTTATTTTTCCTTTTGCTTTCCGTATCTGAGGAGATGTATTAGAGAAAATGTTGTTAAGATTAATGTCACAGATTTTAGTGCCTACGTTTTTTTCTGAATTTTATGGTTTTGAGTCTTACATTTCAGTCTTTAATCCATTTTGAGTTTATTATTCGATGTGGAGGAAGGAAGGTAACAATAAGAGGAGAGGTTCTTCTCCAGCATTTATGTCGAACCTCCTCCTGGAGATCTTAAGGGCATAGAGTTTCTGGGAAAAGAACAGAGTCCCTGACTCAGTGGCTCTATCATGGGAATAGCATTTCTAACCACCCCAGGTAATGCCCCCATTTCAAGGCCAAAGTAAGCATTGAGGTTGTCCCCACAGGGATTCCTGGCTGGGGCTGTGTCGTCAATGCTCTTTGAGTCAGAGGAGACTTACACCTCACAGTGCGGTCTCTGAGTCTCACTGTGGGTTGATCCAGTTGGGAGCTGAGCCTGTCCCTGTGACTATGGGCGGAGAGGAAGAGGGAAAGCCCATTCTTGCAGGAATCATATGACGAGATGGACCCGCGTTGGGAGTGATGGAGGAGGCACATGACCAGGAATAACTAGAGAGGAGAATGGGGCCAGGGAGCCCCCTTCCCATGGTGTGTTGGCCATTTCCACCTTCAGGCATTTTCTGCGTCAAAGGCTGAGCCAGTCTGAGCCCATGAGGAGGTTTTGGTTGCACTTCCCCGTGGGTTTACATCACCGTGTAAATAGATACTACTACTACCACCTATGTCCAGAGCACAGTAATAGTCAGCCTCATCCTCAGGCTGGGCTCCCGAGATGGTGAGGGCGGCTTTGTTCCCAGAGATGGAGCCAGAGAAGCGGGCAGGGACCCCAGAGGGGCGGCTGTTTGTATCGTAGATGAGCTGGCGGGGAGGCTTGCCTGGGGTCTGCTGGAACCAGCCAGGGTAGTTACCCGTAGAGACGGCCCCAGAGCTAGAGCCACAGGTGAGTGTGACTGTCCCTCCTGGAGATACTGACAATGACGGCTCCTGGGTTACCACAATCTGAGAATCCACCCCTGAAACCAACAGGAGAGAGACAGGTGTTATGAGGGATGAAGGTCACCCTGAGGCCCTGCTGTTCTGTGTCCCCCAAGGATGCAGAGGCCCTTCCTCTGACCTGAGCTGTGCGCCAGGAGCTGGAGCAGAAGCACCGTCCAGACCATGGTGGGGACACTCACAGGATGTGGCTCCTCAGGCTCCTGGGCTGCAGTGGGGAGTCCTGGGCCTTTTCATGCCTCCCACACCCATTAGGGGGAGAAGGGCCTCATGCAAATCAGCTTCCCCTCTAGTCCTGCCCCAGGGTCACCCTGCTGTCCCCGGGGAAAGTCCCCAAGGAGATACATGCCGGGACCTCACACAGTCCAGGCTGCATGGCGACTGTGACGCTGAGGGAGGGGTTGACTCTGTCACCAAGTCAGTGCCCTGGTGTCCTGGTGACCTCAGTCCTAACTTCCTTCCCTGGACGGTGTGAGGCTGAAGGATGAGGTGGGAGTGTCTGCCCCTCCTCAGGCCCCATCCATCTAGTTCACCCCAAATCCAGCGCCACCCCTGGTAACACTGATCCTTCCTCAGTGAAACCCCTTTTTGTCTTCGTTGGAGGATCTTAGCAGTCACACTCCCTGCAGCGGTGAGACCAGGGGAAGGTCACAGATCTCAGGTCTGGGCTGTGATGGAACTGGAGTCTCCCCGACTCAGTCCTGGACCCTGTCCCTTTCCCGTCTGCTGTGGGTCAGGAAGAATGGGAGGGTGAACAAGGGATTGGGATGTAAGGGGGGTGAGCAGTGCACGTGTCCCAAACTGACATCCTTCCGTCCCTCAAATGAAACCGCTTGTCCAGAGAGGGAGGAGGGGGAAGAGCAGAGGGATCTGGGTCCCCATGGGGAAGCCCCAGAGCTCTGCGGGCTCAGGCCTCGTTGTTGGAACTGAGTCTCCCATCCCCAAGTGTCTGTGATCCTGTGTCCAAGGCACGCATAGGCCTTGTTTCTTCATGCACATGTGTCCCTGGGGTGTGACTGTCCATCTGTCTCTGCCTGGACGTCAGAAAAATTCATGGGAAAATATCCTCAGGTGAGGATTAAGAAATTAATAAAATAAGAAAGTGAGTCTGTGCTCAGAACGACTCTCGAGTCGGACCCTGTAGGGTCTGCCACAGCCACCGATTCTGTGTCACGGCATTCAGGGGCGATCAGGGGGAACAGGGCGGGTTTTTGTCTCAGTTCCCCGTGGGTGTGGAGCAGTGTGTGATTGCTGATGCTGGTGTCCCATGTTGAACAGTAATAATCAGCCTCGTCCTCGGGCTGCAGGCCCGTGATGACCAGCGAAGCCGTGTTGCCGGACTGGGAGCCAGAGAACCGCTCCGGGATCCCCGAGGGCCAGGAGCTGCCGAACATCACGGTTTTGGGGGCAGAGCCCGTGACCTGCTGGTACCAGCCCACAGTACGTGCTCCAACATTGTTGCTGTTCCCCTTGCAGGACAGGGTGACCTTCTGGCCTGGAGACCCCGACAGCGAGGCTTCCTGCGTCAGCCCGGCCCGCACCCCGGACCCTGGAACAAAGGACACAGACACAGACAGTGGGGCTGAGGTCATTTCTCAGGGCGGGCGCTCAAGAGAAGAGAACAGTGCATCCCCAGGTGCCCCATCCTCCCTTGTCCCGCTCCCCCAGTCAGTCACCTGAGCTGTGAGCGAGGAGGGCGAGGAGGAGAGGGGCCCAGGCCATGGTGGAGATGCCCACGCTCTGCTTCTGAGCCTCAGACCTGAGAGGCCCGCACTGTCTCTCTTATCCTGTCCCCTCCTGGGAGGGCCCAGGGGAGCCCTTCATGCAAATGCCCCCTCCTCCTGGTGTCCCCGGGGATAAATGTGGTGAAAGCTGTGTGGCTGGGGAGGGGGAGCCTCTGGCGGGGCCCTGGGAGGTCACAGCTGCTGGTCCCCAGTGAGCACAGAGCAGAGGCACAAAGCAGGGTTCCCCACCCTGGCTTCCCAGCTGAGGGCCCTCACTGGCCCAGGGACAGACCCACAGCGCCCCCTGCTGGTCCAGAGTCCAGATTCACTAATGACCAGATGGGTAACCTGGAGCTGAGCAGGGAGAGACTGAGGCTCTGGAATTCAGCCCTGCCTTTGCCACCCCCTCCCTCTCAGGGCAGGGCTGTGCGGTGCATTGTGGGAATCTGCACTTTCCTACTCCGCCCACTGGGTCCTGTGCTCAGACAGCAGCTCCCCTAACCGGGAACAAGTTTCCTGGTGAAGCAACCTTTCCGGGGGCTGGAGGGTCCGGAGCCCCTTCAGTCTGAAGCTCTGAGCTTGTCACACTCTGCTCCCCTTTGAGAGAATGGATGACCTCCGGGAGGTTTCCTGGAGAGGAGGGTGATGGGAAATAGGAGGAGTGAGTGGTCGTCCATTGTTTCCATTTCTTTGATTGTTTCTTTCTACAACCTGTAGCTTGCCTTTCACTTTCTTCTGGGTGTCTTTTGATAAGCAGCTGCTTTTGCTCTTCATGAAATGCAATTTACAACCCCCACCCCCACCCCCGTTTTTTTGCTTCCTTGGGATCTTTGTGCCTTTTCTTGGCCAAGATTATGAAAATAGTCTTATGTGTTTCTTAGAAGCATTTTCACATTTGGACCAAGAATCCATCTAAATAAATTTTGTGTGTTGTGTGAGGTAGGGGGTCCAAGTTCTTACTGTTTTCCTCTGTCTGTTGGACTCTGAGTGTTATTTTTGGAGAAGTCTATTCAGGTCCGCTGCCGTTTTTAATTGGGTTGTGTTGAGGGTTTGCTTTCTTCCCTTGGCGTTGAGTTGTGTGAGCTCTTATATATGTTGGACATGAACCCCTTTATGCGATGATCATTGGTGAATATCTACTTCCATTCTATCACTGGAGGCTGTTTTTTTGTTTGGTTGATGATTTCCTTTACTGTGAAAAAACCCTTTAGTTTGATGTATCCCATTGCTTAATTTTTCCTTTTGCTTTCCTTGCCTGAGTAGATATATTAGAAAATGTTGGTAACATTAATGTCAGAGATTTTACTGCTTCCTTTTTTGGGGGGAGTGGAGTTTTATGATTTCAAGTTTACATTTCAGTCTTTAATGCATTTTGAATTTATTGCTTGGTGTGGAGTAAGGAAGGCAACAAGAGAAGGAGAGGTGCTGCTCCAGTGCCGGGCTGACCACCTGGCCCTGAGCCACGGGTGAACAGATCGCTCTGACACAGGTTTCCGTGAAAGAGAGGCTAAGGGTCTCTTTTACTTCAGTAGTAAAAGCAGTCCTGTTCACCTGCCTCGTTAACATTTTAGTGTAACAACAGCTTGAACTGAAATTAACCTCTAGGTACAATCAGCAGGGAACTATCCTTGAGAAAGCACGTGCTTCTGTTACAGAAGACCCAAGAAAAACCAAGCGATGCTTTAAAGAAATGGAGGGACACTGTTTAATTACGCCAGCGGACTCAGGGAATAGCTTTCCAATCTGAGTACCGAAACATGCAGGGGGCTTCTTTTTATATCTCGCTGTGGTCTTTTGTCCTGCAACTTGCAAGAAGGCCCTCAGGTGTTGGGGGACTCCAGGCCATATCTGATGGTTTGGCCTGGTGCCAGCGTTAACCATTCCTCTGGGGTGGTGCACTGTTCACAGTTTTATGGCATCTGTAACAGGTTCTGCAAGACCAGTTCTGGGAAGGAGGTAATGACTTAGTTATAAGTTTTCAAGAATGTACACTGAGCTTCTGGCATGGATTCCAATGGCTAGCTGTCAAAATATCAGGGTTACTTTAGAATTGGCCCCTTTTGGCCTTCTCACTTCTAGAAGGTCCCGTCTTAAAGACTAAGCATAGAGATTCTAGCAAAACGCCCGGGAATCGGACTTGTTTGAAAAAGTCAAGGTAGGGGCTGCCGCCTTTGGCAAGGTCCCCTCAGAGGCCCCCGACCTATCGGACAATCCTCCTTACAGACATTCCAACCAAGTCCCGTGCTTCCCCACATGCCAGCATTCATGTGGAACCACCTCCTGGAGGGCTTGTTCACATGGAGATTCTGGGAAACAACACAAGTCCCTGACTCAGTGGGTCTAAAATGGGAATTGCATTTCTCACAAGCGCCAGGTAATGCTCTATTTCAAGGCCAAGATAAATATTAACGTTGTCCCCACAGTCAAATTCATGACTGAGGCTATGTCGTCAATGCTTTTTGAGTCAGAGGAGACTTACAGCCTCACAATGGGGTCACTGAGTCTCACTGTGGGTTGATCCAGTTGGGAGCTGAGCCCGTCCCTGTAACTATGGGCAGAAAAGAAGAGGGAAAGCCCATTCTTGCAGTAGTCTCATGACGGGATGGACCCCCCCTGGGAGAGACTGAGGAGGCACATGACCACGAATCCCCGGACAGGAGAATGGAGCCAGGGAGCCCCTTCTCATGGAGTGTGGCCATTTCCACCTTCAGGCTTTTTCTGCATCAAAGGCTGAGCCATGCTGAGCCATGTGGAGGTTTTGGTTGCACTTCCCCGTGGGTTTATATCACCGTGTAAACATCACCAACATTGTACAGAATACAGTAATAGTCGGCCTCATCCTCAGGCTGGGCCCCCGAGATGGTGAGGGCGGCTTTGTTCCCAGAGATGGAGCCAGAGAAGCGATCAGGGACCCCAGAGGGGCGGCTGTTTGTTTGGTAGATGAGCGGGCGGGGAGGCTTCCCTGGGGTCTGCTGGTACCAGCTGGGGTAGTTGCCACTAGAGACGGCCCCAGAGCTAAGGCCACAGGTGAGTGTGACTGTCCCTCCTGGAGATACTGACAATGATGGATCCTGGGTCACCACAGTCTGAGAATCCACCCCTGAAACCAACAGGAGAGAGACAGGTGTTATGAGGGACGAAGGTCACCCTGAGGCCCTGCTGTTCTGTGTCCCCCAAGGATGCAGAGTCCCTTCCTCTGACCTGAGCTGTGCGCCAGGAGCTGGAGCAGAAGCACCGTCCAGACCATGGTGGGGACACTCACAGGATGTGGCTCCTCAGGCTCCTGGGCTGCAGTGGGGAGTCCTGGGCCTTTTTATGCCTCCCACACCCATTAGGGGAGAAGGTGCCTCATGCAAATCAGCTTCCCCTCTAGTCCTGCACCAGGGTCACCCTGCTGTCCCCTGGGGAAAGTCCCGAAAAAGATAGATGCTGGGACCTCACACAGTCCAGGCTGCATGGCGACTGAGACGCTGAGGGAGGGGTTGACTCTGTCACCAAGTCAGTGCCCTGGTGTCCTGGTGACCTCAGTCCTAACTTTCTGACCCTGGAGGGTGTGAGGCTGAAAGATGAGGTGGGAGTACCCACTGCCCCTCTAGCCACAGCAATCTAGTTCACCTCAAATCCAAACCACCCCTGGGAACACTGATTCTTCCTCAGTGAAACCCCTTTTTGTCTTCGTTGGAGGATCTTAGCAGTCACACTCCCTGCAGCGGTGAGACCAGGAGAAGGTCACAGATCTCAGGTCTGGGCTGTGATGGAACTGGAGTCTCCCCGACTCAGTCCTGGACCCTGTCCCTTTCCCTTCTGCTGTGGGGCAGGAAGAATGGGAGGGTGAACAAGGGATTGGGATGTAAGGGGGTGAGCAGTGCACGTGTCCCAAACTGACATCCTTCCATCCCTCTAATGAAACCGCTTGTCCAGAGAGGGAGGAGGGGGAAGAGCAGAGGGATATGGGTCCCCATGGGGAAGCCCCAGACCTCTGCGGGCTCAGGCCTGGTTGTTGGAACTGAGTCTCCCATCCTCAAGTGTCCGTGATCCTGTGTCCAAGGCACGCATAGGCCTTGTTTCTTCATGCACATGTGTCCCAGGGGTGTGACTGTCCATCTGTCTCTGCCTGTACGTCAGGCGAGAACAACAACTCTAGGAGGGGGGTGTGGGGTGATAAAATACAAGGGGAGTGTGAGGCAGGGGGAGTGCTCAGGGGGCTCCAGTGATTCCTCAGGCTGCAGGGCCCATCTAGGCTGATCCCGTAGACCTTCACCTCGCCTGGGCCTCACAGGAGATGACAGGCCTCTTGCTGCCCCCCCCCCCCCATTGTCTCTGAGGAATTCGAGGACTCCTGCTGTGCAGAGAGGAGCACAGCATGGGTATGTGATTTCAGCAAGAATTCAGTTAAAGCACCACAGATCCTTGGGTCTTATTCTAACTGAGAAGAGCATGTAGCACATGGAAGGATGCTCAACGCCGTTGGTCCTTGGAAAAGGATCAGTGAGAACTGCAGTGAGACGTCACCTCCCCAGGCCAGCAGGGCCGTGTGAACGTGAGTCGTAGTGACAAAGGTGGGTGCAGCCTTGGAGAAATCAGAACCCTGGTCATTGCGGGGACAAACGACAAGCAACGCAGCCATATTGGGAAACGTCCACCACTGACTCAAAAGCTGTCCTGTCCAGTCATCCTGTGCCTCCGCAATCCCACTCCCAAGTGTCTCCCAGGAGAAATGCAAACAGACATCGTCTAAAAGCCAAACAAGCCACACCTGGGGCACAGGTCCCAGCAGCGCTCTGCAGAGCAGCCACGGATGAAAACCCCTCAGATGCCCATCAGCTGAAGCGTCAGCAAACGCTGGTGTGCTCACACATTGGAATATTATTTGGTCAAAAATAATTGGACTGTTGACCCATGTCCCAGTATGGATGGGCCTCAAGTACATTATTCAGACTGTTTGGCTCAGTGGGTAGAGCGATAGCCTGTGGACTGAAGGGTCACAGGTTCAAGGGCACATGCCTGGGTTGCGGGCTCCAACCCCAGTGGAGACCATGCTGGAGGCAGACAATCAATGATTCTCTCTCATCATTGGTGTTTCTATCTCTCTCTGCCTCTCCTTTCCTCTCTGAAATCAATATTTTTTTTAAAAAGAATTAAAAGAAACAATAGCCACAAAGGTCTACCTGTTTTCCAGTTCCATCCGTGTGAAATGCCCCTCATAGGAAATATGTAAATCCAGAGCGTGGATTTACCTGGGATGGCAGGGGTGTGATGGGCATGATTACTATGTGTGGGACCCTCTCTGAGGGCTAAGGAAAAGTTACAACTAGACTATGGGATGGTTACAGCACTCTGCACATATACTAAATGCTGGTCTATTGCGCACATTAAACCTGTGACATTTAGGGCATGCAAACCATATCACAATGAAGCTGGTATAAAAAACTATTTGAGAGAGATTGCCTCTCAATACCTATTTAAAATGGGCCGGTGTGCCCTAGCCAGTGTGGCTCAATGGATAGGGCGTCCCCCTGCAGACCAAAGGGTCCTGGGTTCAATCCTGGTCAAGGGCATGTACCTCGGTAGCAGGCTCCTCTGCCGCCTGGGCCCTGGTCAGGGCTCCTGCAGGAGGCAACCAATCAATGTGCTTCTCTCACATCGATGTTTCTCTGTCTCCCTCTCCCAATCTCTCTAAAAATGGATGAGAAAATATCAACGGGTGAGGATTAAGAAATTAACAAAATAAGAAAGTGAGTCTGTGCTCAGAACGACTCTCGAGTCGGACCCTGTAGGGTCTGCCACAGCCACCGCTTCTGTGTCACTGCATTCAGGGGCGATCAGGGGGAACAGGCGGGTTTTTGTCTCAGTTCCCCGTGGGTGTGGAGCAGTGTGTGATTGCTGATGCTGGTGTCCCATGTTGAACAGTAATAATCAGCCTCGTCCTCGGGCTGCAGGCCCGTGATGACCAGCGAAGCCGTGTTGCCGGACTTGGAGCCAGAGAACCGCTCCGGGATCCCCGAGGGCCGGGAGCTGCCAAGCATCACGGTTTTGGGGGCAGAGCCCGTGACCTGCTGGTACCAGCCCACAGTATATGCTCCAACATTGTTGCTGTTCCCCTTGCAGGACAGGGTGACCTTCTGGCCTGGAGACCCCGACAGCGAGGCTTCCTGCGTCAGCCCGGCCCGCACCCCGGACCCTGGAACAAAGGACACAGACACAGACAGTGGGGCTGAGGTCATTTCTCAGGGCGGGCGCTCAGGAGAAGAGAACAGTGCATCCCGAGGTGCCCCATCCTCCCTTGTCCCGCTCCCCCAGTCAGTCACCTGAGCTGTGAGCAAGGAGGGCGAGGAGGAGAGGGGCCCAGGCCATGGTGGAGACGCCCACGCTCTGCTTCTGAGCCTCAGACCTGAGAGGCCTGCACTGTCTCTCTTATCCTGTCCCCTCCTGGGAGGGCCCGGGAGCCCTTCATGCAAATACTCCCTCCTCCTGGTGTCCCCGGGGATAAATGTGGTGAAAGCTGTGTGGCTGGGGCGGGGGAGCCTCTGGCGGGGCCCTGGGAGGTCACAGCTGCTGGTCCCCAGTGAGCACAGAGCAGAGGCACAAAGCAGGGTTCCCCACCCTGGCTTCCCAGCTGAGGGCCCTCACTGGCCCAGAGACAGACCCACAGCGCCCCCTGCTGGTCCAGAGTCCAGATTCACTAATGACCAGATGGGTAACCTGGAGCTGAGCAGGGAGAGATTGAGGCTCTGGAATTCAGCCCTGCCTTTCCCACCCCCTCCCTCTCAGGGCAGGACTGTGAGGTGCATTGTGGGAATCTGCACTTTCCTACTCCCACTGGGTCCTGTGCTCAGACAGCAGCTCCCCTAACCGGAACAATTTCTTGGTGAAGCAACCTTTCCGGGGGCTGGAGGGTCCGGAGCCCCTTCAGTCTGAAGCTCTGAGCTTGTCACACTCTGCTCCCCTCTGAGAGAATGGATGACCTCCGGGAGGTTTCCTGGAGAGGAGGGTGATGGGAAATAGGAAGAGTGAGTGGTCGTCCATTGGTTCCATGTCTTTGATTGTTTCTTTCTACAACCTGTAGCTTGCCTTTCACTTTCTTCTGGGTGTCTTTTGATAAGCAGCTGCTTTTGCTTTTCATGAAGTGCAATTTATCCCCTTTTTTTTCATCCTTGGGACCTTTGTGCCTTCTCTTTGCCAAGATTATGAAAATAGCCTTATGTGGTTTCTTAGAAGCGTTATTCCTTTGATTTTCACATTTGGATCAAGAATCCATCTGGAGTAAATTTTGTGTATTGTGTGAGGTACCGGGTCAAAGTTCTTACTGTTTTCCTCTGTCTGTTGGACTCTGAGTGTTATTTTTGGAGAAGTCTATTCAGGTCCGCTGCCATTTTTAATTGGATTGTGTTGTGCGTTTGCTTTTCTCTCTTGGCGTTGAGTTGTGTGAGCTCTTATATATGTCAGACATGAACCCCTTTATGCGATGATCATTGGTGAATATCTACTTCCATTCTATCACTGGAGGCTGTTTTTTTGTTTGGTTGATGATTTCCTTTACTGTGAAAAAACCCTTTAGTTTGATGTATCCCATTGCTTAATTTTTCCTTTTGCTTTCCTTGCCTGAGGAGATATATTAGAAAAAATGTTGGTAACATTAATGTCAGAGATTTGACTGCTTCCTTTTTTGGGGGGAGTGGAGTTTTATGATTTCAAGTTTACATTTCAGTCTTTAATACATTTTGAATTTATTGCTTGATGTGGAGTAAGGAAGGCAACAAGAGAAGGAGAGGTGCTGCTCCAGTGCCGGGGCTGACCAGCTGGCCCTGAGCCGCGGGTGAACAGATCGCTCTGACACAGGTTTCCGTGAAAGAGAGGCTAAGGGACTCTTTTACTTCAGTAGTAAAAGCAGTCCTGTTCACCTGCCTCATTGACTTTTTGTGTAACAACCGCTTGAACTCATATTAACCTCTAGATCCAATCAGCAGGGAGTTATCCTTGAGAAAGCACGAGCTTCTGGTACAGAAGACCCAAGAAAAACCAAGCTTTACATACATGGAGGAACACTGTTTAATTATGCCAGCGGACTCAGGGAATAGCTTTGCAAATCTGAGTACCGAAACATGCAGGGGGCTTCTTTTTATATCTCCCTGTGGTCTTTTGTCCTGCAAATATGAATTATGCTTCTGGTTCTTTTCCCGGGCCTTGCAAGAAGGCCCTCAAGGGTTGGGGGTCTCCAGGCCATATCTGATGGTTTGGCCTGGCACCAGCGTTAATAACCATTTCTCCGGGGTAGCACACTGTTCACAGTTTTATGGCCTCTGTAACAGGTTCGGCAAGACCAGTTCTGGGAAGGAGGTAATGACTTAGTTATAAGTTTTCAAGAATGTACACTGAGCCATTTCCACCTTCAGGCTTTTTCTGCATCAAAGGCTGAGCCAGTCTGAGCCCATGAGGAGGTTTTGGTTGCACTTCCCCGTGGGTTTACATCACCGTGTAAACAGCACCAACATTGTTCAGAGCACAGTAATAGTCGGCCTCGTCCTCGGGCTGGGCCCCCGAGATGGTGAGGGCGGCTTTGTTCCCAGAGATGGAGCCAGAGAAGCGATCAGGGACCCCAGAGGGGCGGCTGCTTGTGCTGTACATGAGCTGGCGTGGAGGCTTGCCTGGGGTCTTCTGGAACCAGCCAGCGTAGTTACTAGTAGAAACTGCCCCAGAGCTGAGACCACAGGTGAGTGTGACTGTCCCTCCTGGAGATACAGACTTGGACGCCTCCTGGGTCACCACAGTCTGAGAATCCACCCCTGAAACCAACAGGAGAGAGACAGGTGTTATGAGGGACGAAGGTCACCCTGAGGCCCTGCTGTTCTGTGTCCCCCAAGGATGCAGAGGCCCTTCCTCTGACCTGAGCTGTGCGCCAGGAGCTGGAGCAGAAGCACCGTCCAGACCATGGTGGGGACACTCACAGGATGTGGCTCCTCAGGCTCCTGGGCTGCACTGGGGAGTCCTGGGCCTTTTCATGCCTCCCAGACCCATTAGGGGAGAAGGTGCCTCATGCAAATCAGCTTCCCCTCTAGTCCTGCCCCAGGGTCACCCTGCTGTCCCCTGGGGAAAGTCCCCAAAGAGATACATGCCGGGACCTCACACAGACCAGGCTTCATGGCTACTGAGACGCTGAGGGAGGGGGTTGACTCTGTCACCAAGTCAGTGGCCTGGTGTCCTCAGTCCTAACTTCCTTCCCTGGACGGTGTGAGGCTGAAGATTGAGGTGGGAGTGTCCACCTTCGCCTGTCCCCAGCAATCTAGTTCACCCCAAATCCAACCCCACCCCTGGAAACACTGATCCTTCCTCAGTGAAACCCCTTTTGTCTTCTCTGGAGGATCTTAGCAGTCACACTCCCTGCAGCTGTGAGTCCAGGAGGAGGTCACAGATCTCAGGTCTGGGCTGTGAAGGGCCTGGGGTCTCCCCAACTCAGTCCTGGACCGTGTCCCACTAACACTGTTTGGAGACAGGGCTGGGGGTGCTCACACAGACAGTTGCACCTCCAGGCGGGATGGCCCCTCTCTGTTATTCTAAGAGGCCATCAGTTCTATGGGGTATTTTTACATTAAATGGGGTTTTCAGGAGAAAATGTGACAGTGTCTCCATGGAATTATGGGATACCTATGCACATCTGATGTGACAACATAGGAGCTCTCTAGAAATTTGAACAACGTTGTGTGTGAACAAGTTGGCGTGAACATCACATAGGACATTGTAACAGCCCCTTTCCCTTTCCCTTCTGCTGTGGAGCAGGAAGAATGGGAGGGTGAGCAAGGGATTGGGATGTAAGGGGGGTGAGCAGTGCACGTGTCCCAAACTGACATCCTTCCTTCCCTCAAATGAAACCGCTTGTCCAGAGAGGGAGGAGGGGGAAGAGCAGAGGGATCTGGGTCCCCATGGGGAAGCCCCAGAGCTCCGCGGGCTCAGGCCTCGTTTTTGGAACTGAGTCTCCCATCCCCAAGTGTCTGTGATCCTGTGTCCAAGGCACGCATAGGCCTTGTTTCTTCATGCACATGTGTCCCTGTGGTGTGACTGTCCATCTGTCTCTACCTGGACGTCAGAAAAATTCATAGG
Organism: Myotis lucifugus; assembly: GCF_000147115.1. Taxonomy (NCBI): domain Eukaryota; kingdom Metazoa; phylum Chordata; class Mammalia; order Chiroptera; family Vespertilionidae; genus Myotis; species Myotis lucifugus. Next base: position 303,953 of record NW_005871557.1, on the reverse strand, counting down.
AAAATATCCTAGGGTGAGGATTAAGAAATTAATAAAATAAGAAAGTGAGTCTGTGCTCAGAACGACTCTCGAGTCGGACCCTGTAGGGTCTGCCACAGCCACCGCTTCTGTGTCACTGCATTCAGGGGCGATCAGGGGGAACAGGCGGGTGAGTGGTCGTCCATTGTTTCCATTTCTTTGATTTTTTCTTTCTACAACCTGTAGCTTGCCTTTCACTTTCTTCTGGGTGTCTTTTGATAAGCAGCTGCTTTTGCTCTTCATGAAGTGCGATTTACAACCCCCCCACCCCCGTTTTTTTTGCTTCCTTGGGATCTTTGTGCCTTTTCTTGGCCAAGATTATGAAAATAGTCTTATGTGGTTTCTTAGAAGCATTTACACATTTGGACCAAGAATCCATCTAAATAAATTTTGTGTGTTGTGTGAGGTAGGGGGTCAAGGTTCTTACTGTTTTCCTCTGTCTGTTGGCCTCTGAGTGTTCTTTTTGGAGAAGTCTATTCAGGTCCGCTGCCGTTTTTAATTGGGTTGTGTTGTGGGTTTGCTTTCTTCCCTTGGCGTTGAGTTGTGTGAGCTCTTATATATGTTGGACATGAACCCCTTTATGCGATGATCATTGGTGAATATCTACTTCCATTCTATCACTGGAGGCTGTTTTTTTGTTTGGTTGATGATTTCCTTTACTGTGAAAAAACCCTTTAGTTTGATGTATCCCATTGCTTAATTTTTCCTTTTGCTTTCCTTGCTGAGGAGATATATTAGAAAATGTTGGTAACATTAATGTCAGAGATTTGACTGCTTCCTTTTTTGGGGGGAGTGGAGTTTTATGATTTCAAGTTTACATTTCAGTCTTTAATGCATTTTGAATTTATTGCTTGGTGTGGAGTAAGGAAGGCAACAAGAGGAGAGGAGCTGCTCCAGTGCCAGGGCTGACCAGCTGGCCCTGAGCCACGGGTGAACAGATCGCTCTGACACAGGTTTCCGTGAAAGAGAGGCTAAGGGTCTCTTTTACTTCAGTAGTAAAAGCAGTCCTGTTCACCTGCCTCGTTAATATTTTAGTGTAACAACAGCTTGAACTCAAATTAACCTCTAGGTACAATCAGCAGGGAACTATCCTTGAGAAAGCACGTGCTTCTGTTACAGAAGACCCAAGAAAAACCAAGCGATGCTTTAAAGAAATGGAGGGACACTGTTTAATTACGCCAGCGGACTCAGGGAATAGCTTTCCCAATCTGGGGCTGTGTCGTCAATGCTCGTTGAGTCAGAGGAGACTTACACTTCACAGTGGGGTCACTGAGTCTCACTGTGGGTTGATCCAGTTGGGAGCTGAGCCCGTCCCTGTAACTATGGGCGGAGAGGAAGAGGGAAAGCCCATTCTTGCTGGAGTCTCATGACGGGATGGACCCGCCCTGGGAGAGACAGAGGAGGCACATGACCACGAATCCCCGGACAGGAGAATGGGGCCTGGGTGCCCCCTTTCCATGCTGTGTTGGCCATTTCCACCTTCAGGCTTTTTCTGCATCAAAGGCTGAGCCAGTCTAAGCCCATGAGGAGGTTTTGGTTGCACTACCCCATGGGTTTACATCACCGTGTCAATAGTAACTACTACCACCACCTGTGTGCAGACCACAGTAATAGTCGTCCTCGTCCTCAGGCTGGGCCCCCGAGATGGTGAGGGCGGCTTTGTTCCCAGAGATGGAGCCAGAGAAGCGATCAGGGACCCCAGAGAGACGCTTGTTTGTTTCGTAGATGAGCTGGCGGGGAGGCTTGCCTCGAGTCTGCTGGAACCAGCCAGCGTAGTTACTAGTAGAAACTGCCCCAGTACTGAGGCCACAGGTGAGTGTGACTGTCCCTCCTGGAGATACTGACATTGATGGCTCCTGGGTCACCACAGTCTGAGAATCCACCCCTGAAACCAACAGGAGAGAGGCAGGTGTTATGAGGGACGAAGGTCACCCTGAGACCCTGCTGTTCTGTGTCCCCCAAGGATGCAGAGTCCCTTCCTCTGACCTGAGCTGTGCGCCAGGAGCTGGAGCAGAAGCACCGTCCAGACCATGGTGGGGACACTCACAGGATGTGGCTCCTCAGGCTCCTGGGCTGCAGTGGGGAGTCCTGGGCCTTTTTATGCCTCCCACACCCATTAGGGGAGAAGGTGCCTCATGCAAATCAGCTTCCCCTCTAGTCCTGCACCAGGGTCACCCTGCTGTCCCCTGGGGAAAGTCCCGAAAAAGATAGATGCTGGGACCTCACACAGTCCAGGCTGCATGGCGACTGAGACGCTGAGGGAGGGCGTTGATTTCTTTCACCAAGTCAGTGCCCTGGTGTCCTAGTGACCTCAGTCCTAACTTCCTTCCCTGGAGGGTGTGAGGCTGAAGGATTAGGTGGGAGTGTCCGCCTTCCCCAGGCCCCATCAATCTAGTTCACCCCAAATCCAGCGCCACCTCTGGGAACACTGATCCTTCCTCAGTGAAACCCCTTTTTGTCTTCTTTGAGAATCTTAGCGGTAACACTCCCTGCAGCTGTGAGTCCAGGAGGAGGTGATAGATCTCATGTCTGGGCTGTGAAGGGACTGGGGTCTCCCTGATTCAGTCCTGGACCCTGTCCCACTAGCAGTGGTCAGGGGGCAGGGCTGGGGGTGCTCACACAGACAGTTGCACCTCCAGGCGGGATGGCCCCTCTCTGTTGTTCTAAGAGGCCATCAGTTCTATGGGGTAGTTTTCTATTAAATGGGGTTTTCAGGAGAAAATGTGACAGTGTCTCCATGGAATTATGGGATACCTACGCACATCTGATGTAACAACATAGGAGCTTACTCAGGAATTTGAACAACGTTGTGTGTGAACAAGTTGGCGTGAACATCACATAGGACATTGTAACAGCCCCTTTCCCTTTCCCGTCTGCTGTGGGGCAGGAAGAATGGGAGGGTGAGCAAGGGATTGGGATGTAAGGGGGTGAGCAGTGCACGTGTCCCAAACTGACATCCTTCCATCCCTCTAATGAAACCGCTTGTCCAGAGAGGGAGGAGGGGGAAGAGCAGAGGGATCTGGGTCCCCATGGGGAAGCCCCAGAGGTCCGCGGGCTCAGGCCTGGTTGTTGGTACTGAGTCTCCCAACCCCAAGTGTCCGTGATCCTGTGTCCAAGGCACCCATAGGCCTTGTTTCTTCATGCACACGTGTCCCGGGGGTGTGACTGTCCATCTGTCTCTGCCTGGTCGTCAGGCGAGAACAACACCTCTAGGAAGGGAGAGGGGGGTGATTAAAAAAAAAAAAAGGCGAGTGTGAGGCAGGGGGAGCGCTCAGGTGGCTCCAGTGATTCCTCAGGCTGCAGGGCCCATCAAGGCCGATCCTGTAGACCTTCCCCTCGCCTGGGCCTCATGGGAGATGACAGGCCTCCTGCTGCCCCCCCATTGTCTCTGAGGAATTCGAGGACTCCTGCTGTGCAGACAGGAGCACAGCCTGGGTATGTGATTTCAGCAAGAATTCAGTTAAACCACCGCAGATCCTTGGATCTTATTCTAACTGAGAAGAGCATGTAGCACATGGAAGGATGCTCAACGTCGTTGATCCTTTGAAAAGGATCAGTGAGAACTGCAGTGAGACGTCACCTCCCCAGGCCAGCAGGGCTGTGTGAACGTGAGTCGTAGTGACAAAGGTGGGTGCAGCCTTGGAGAAATCAGAACCCTGGTCATTGCGGGGACAAACGACAAGCAACGCAGCCATATTGGAAAACGTCCACCAGTGACTCAAAAGCTGTCCTGTCCAGTCATCCTGTGCCTCCGTAATCCCACTCCCAAGTGTCTCCCAGGAGAAATGCAAACAGACATCGTCTAAAAGCCAAACAAGCCACCCCTGGGGCACAGGTCCCAGCAGCGCTATGCATAGCGGCCACGGATGCAAACCCCTCAGATGCCCATCAGCTGAAGCGTCAGCAAACGCTGGTGTGCTCAGACACTGGAATATTATTTGGTCAAAAATAATTGGACTGTTGACCATGTCCCAGTATGGATGGGCCTCAAGTACATTATTCAGACTGTTTGGCTCAGTGGATAGAGCGATAGCCTGTGGACTGAAGGGTCACAGGTTCAAGGGCACATGCCTGGGTTGCGGGCTCCAACCCCAGTGGAGACCATGCTGGAGGCAGACAATCAATGATTCTCTCTCATCATTGGTGTTTCTATCTCTCTCTGCCTCTCCTTTCCTCTCTGAAATCAATATTTTTTTTAAAAAGAATTAAAAGAAACAATAGCCACAAAGGACTACCTGTTTTCCAGTTCCATCCATGTGAAATGCCCTCATGGAAATATGTAAATCCAGAGAGTGGATTTACCTGGGATGGCAGGGGTGTGATGGGCATGATTACTATGTGTGGGACCCTCTCTGAGGGCTAAGGAAAAGTCTACAACTAGAATATGGGATGGTTACAGCACTCTGCACATATACTAAATGCTGGTCTATTGTGCACATTAAACGAGTGATATTTAGGGCATGCAGACTATATCCCAATGACGTTGGGATAAGAAACATTTTGAGAGAGATCACCTCTCACTATCTATTTAAAATGGGCCTGTGTGTTCTATCCTGTGTGGTCCATCGATAGTGTGTCGGCCTATAGAACAAAGAGTCTCAGGTTCAATCCTGGTCAAATGCATGTACCTCGGTAGCAGGCTGCTTGCGGCACAGGCCCTGGTCGGGGCTCCTGCAGGAGGCAACCAATCGATGTGCTTCTCACATCGATGTCTCTCCCGCTCTTTCCACTCTCTCTAAAAATTGATGGGAAAATATCCTCGGATGAGGATTAAGAAATTAATAAAATAATAAAACGAGTCTGTGCTCAGAATGACTCTTGAGTCGGACCCTGTAGGGCAGTGGTTCTCAACCTTCCTAATGCCACGACCCTTTAATACAGTTCCTCATGTTGTGGTGACCCCCAATTTCATTGTTACAAACTCAACATAATTAAAGCATAGTGATTAATCACAAAAACAATATGTAATTATGTATGTGTTTTCCAATGGTCTTAGGCGACCCCTGTGAAAGGGTCGTTCGACCCCCAAAGGAGTCGGGACCCACAGGTTGAGAACGGCTGCTGTAGGGTCTGCCACAGCCACTGCTTCTGTGTCACGATATTCAGGGCGATCAGGGGGAACAGGCGGGTTTTTGTCTCAGTTCCCCGTGGGTGTGGAGCAGTGTGTGATTGCTGATGCCGGTGTCCCACGTTGAACAGTAATAATCAGCCTCGTCCTCGGGCTGCAGGCCCGTGATGACCAGCGAAGCCGTGTTGCCGGACTTGGAGCCAGAGAACCGCTCCGGGATCCCCGAGGGCCTGGAGCTGCCGAGCATCACCGTTTTGGGGGCAGAGCCCGTGACCTGCTGGTACCAGCCCACAGTACGTGCTCCAACATTGTTGCTGTTCCCCTTGCAGGACAGGGTGACCTTCTGGCCCAGAGACCCCGACAGCGAGGCTTCCTGCGTCAGCCCGGCCCGCACCCCGGACCCTGGAACAAAGGACACAGACACAGACAGTGGGGCTGAGGTCATTTCTCAGGGCGGGCGCTCAGGAGAGGAGAACAGTGCATCCCCAGGTGCCCCATCCTCCCTTGTCCCGCTCCCCCAGTCAGTCACCTGAGCTGTGAGCGAGGAGGGCGAGGAGGAGAGGGGCCCAGGCCATGGTGGAGACGCCCACGCTCTGCTTCTGAGCCTCAGACCTGAGAGGCCTGCACTGTCTCTCTTATCCTGTCCCCTCCTGGGAGGGCCCAGGGGAGCCCTTCATGCAAATGCTCCCTCCTCCTGGTGTCCCCGGGGATAAATGTGGTGAAAGCTGTGTGGCTGGGGATGGGGGGGGGGCTCTGCAGGGCCCTGGGAGGTCACAGCTGCTGGTCCCCAGTGAGCACAGAGCAGAGGCACAAAGCAGGGTTCCCCACCCTGGCTTCCCAGCTGAGGGCCCTCACTGGCCCAGGGACAGACCCACAGCGCCCCCTGCTGGTCCAGGGTCCAGATTCACTAATGACCAGATGGGTAACCTGGAGCTGAGCAGGGAGAGACTGAGGCTCTGGAATTCAGCCCTGCCTTTCCCACCCTCTCCCTCTCAGGGCAGGGACTTCTCACCTCCACAGGGATCCCTGATTGTACTGCAGGTGTCCCTAGGTCTTATTCCTTAATTTAAAGACATGGTCTCATCCTGGCCCGTTTGGTTCCCAGGTTGTGTGCTTTATTCCCAGCAGGGGGCAGCCAATCACTGATTCTCTCTCATCATGGATGTTTCTCTCTCTCTCCCCCTCTCCCTTCCTCTCTGAAATTAATTTTAAAATATATTTTTAAAAATTTATTTTTCAGATATTACATATTAAAATATATACAATTCAGGTAACGGCCTTATTCCCACAGAAATTGACCAGGTTATGTCCCTAAGGAAATACTAGAGTTGATATTGTGACATGAGCAGACTCAGTCTGACACATGGTACGCTCTAGAGAAGGAGCTGTTGAGTCAGGAAACACACACTGAGGACGGCGAAGGAAGGGCTCAGCCAGGGCCCTGGGACTGCAGTGTCCTCCTCCTGAGCACCCTCCTCGCAGCTTCGCCCCTTCTTGGCCAGCCTCGATGCTGCCCCCCAAAGCTGCAAGGCAACCATGAGCCTCGTCCTCAGGCTGGGTCCCGTGATGGTCAGACAGGTTGTTGTTCCCCAACTCGGAGCCAGAGAAGCGACCTGGGATCCCCGGGGGCCGAGAACATCTGAGCATCCGTGTTGGGGCCTCACCTACGTCCATCTCACTCCTGCTTATTTTGGAAATCCCCAAACTGGATATTACTCCTATTGATCGGCCTCTTTGGCCCAACTCCCCACCCCCCGCCAGCACCGTCCACCAGGGTGCTCCTTGTGCCGCTGTAGTTTTTCTCTCAGCACAACTTCAGTGGCTGGTAACGAGCAGATACAGAGCTTTTAGTATTTACTTTTAAAATATATTTTTATTGAGTTCAGAGAAGAAGGGAGAGGAAGAGAGAGATAGAAACATCAATGATGAGAGAGAATCATTGATCAGCTGCCTCCTGCCCACCCCCTACTGGGGACCGAGCCCACAACCCAGGCATGTGCCCTGGACCAGAATCGAACCTGGCACCTTTCAGTCCACAGGCCGATGGTCTATCCACTGAGCCAAACCAGCCAGCGCAGATGGCATTGCTTTGGATTTGCTTGTGATTCAGAAGAGACTTGTAAGTCCTTCAGATAAAAATTCCTGTTTGCCGCATCCCTGGAGCGTCCAAGGGCTGTTTCCCAGCATGAAACCTTCAGAGCCCACTCCTTCCCGGAACAGCCTCACCTCCCCCCACACCCCTGTTCTCCTTCAAACGTTCCATGGGGCGGACCTGCCTCAGCAGAGTCGCCCCAGTCGCTGAGAGTCCCGGCCTCACTGGCACCTCGGCGTGGCGCGGGGATGAAGTCAAAGGTGGTGATGGCCAATCCTGCCTCGGTGCTGAGGGAGCCTTTGGGGGCACCTGGGGCACAGAGAGCTCACCAGTCACCTTTCAACCAGGAGAGGATTCTGTTTGCTCAGCCTCCCAGGAGCCACCGGCACCTGCTTCCCCGGGGCCTCAGGAGGCGCCAACAGTTGCTGGAAACAGGCCACCATCAGCACAGCAGAGGGAATGCAAACTCTTTCTTGGCGCAGTTTCCTGGGAGGTGGGCTTGGGGCCTCCCGGACCCAGCGGCCCAACAGAAGCACTCAGACCACCCACCCTCGGATTCACGCCTGACTGGGCCGCCCTGCCTGTCCCTATGGAGCCAATTCAGCGGAGACAGGGAGGAATCATATGAGCATTGATTCCCATCCTGCCGGCAGCCTGGGAGAGCAGTGGGTCACCCACAGAAACCTGCTCTGCCCCCCATAAGCCCGCTGCTTGTATTGGGGAGAAGGACAAGGATTACAGGGGACATAGGCAATGGGTGTGCCCAATGGGCAGTTCACAGATAATGGGGCTGGAGATTCGCAAAGGCTGGGGGTCTTCAAAGGGCTGGCAGCTCTGGGTTCTGCAACCAGGCTGGTCATCTTTCCATGATCACAGGCAGCTCCCTGATGGGGAGGGTGGGCCGCAATCCCGGGTGAGCTCCCAGGTCCCAGGTGTAACTCCCAGCCAGGTGAGAATGCACCTCCTTTAATCAGAATGAAACAGTCACAGTGAACAGAGCAGGATGAACATTTCTTACAATTCCAGCTGGGCCCCAACATTCCATTTCTGCTCCCGTCAGGTTCAGCCACCTCCTTCCTTACCCATCAGCCCCCTGGAGGGCTACATAGTCCTACGACCTGATGTACATCCGAGTCGACATGATCAGGCTGGGAAGATACTGCCAATGAATAAACAACATTGTCCACGGAGGACGATAAGGAAAACATTGCTCAGCCCTGGGTCCCAGGAGAAGAGATGGCCCCTGAGTGAGTGACAAGGGATGTCACCCTGAGTTAGACGGGGCTCCAGGCAGGTCGGGGGTGACAGCCCCGGGCAGGAAGGGCGCCCTGAGGGTTTGAGGCATCACTTCCCCATGGCCCTGGGGCACCGTGTAAGTGTTACTGTTG
>NW_005871557.1:263851-294443 GCF_000147115.1 Myotis lucifugus | reverse complement strand
CCTGAGCTGTGCTGTTAGACAGACTAGAGCTCTAGGGTGAGTTTCAGAGTGTCCCCCTGGGAGACACGAGGGAGGAGGCAGCTGCTGGGACCTTCCCTGGGCCTGTGAGCAGGACTCTGCCCAGCCCAGAGGACACAGCCCCTGAGCCCCCATCAGCAAACACACACACACACAAAGGCACACTCACACAGGTATACACACACACAATGGCACACTCACACAGGTATACAGACACACACACACACACACACACACACACACACACACACACAGGTACACAGACACACACACACAGTGGTGAAGGCTGATCTTTCCTAAGAAATCTTGGGTCCTCTGGATTGTCATGTGGATGGACTTCACCTTCTGTCCCATTGGGGTGTCACTGTTGAAAAGGTGTCTCCATTCTGCCTGTATTTGACTGTCATTGTCATATTGGCATTAATTTTAGTTCGTCTTAACTTTAAAGAGTCATCATGCGCCTTTCACACTAAAAGGGGGAAGAGTCACAGTGCGGAATCCTTGCCAGTGGAAGCTGTGTTCTTTCACGGGGTCTCACGGAAAACATTCCAGGGACCCAGGAATGGGGGCTGTGGCGTGGTGAGCGTCAGCTGGCTGCCCCAGGCTCCCAGCATCCCATCTCCGTCCACTCCCCCAAAGAAAGTCCAATCTGTCCTCATCGGGGCCAGAAATGGGGCCAAGGCCCAGAGACCCTGCGCCTTATGAAAGCTCAGCCCTTGGAGCCCGGTTGTCCCTGGGCCCCAGGCGGCTGCTAGACCAACATCCCTGCTTCAGAGAGAATGTGTGAGTGAGTGCACAGGGCAAGGGGGTGTTACAGAGGGAGGAGGGTACTTCTTTGCTAAGCTGATTGCATCATATAGTATCTCAGGCTTGGGAAGGACCAGGGGCCCTTTGCCAACTAACCAGTCCGTTTCCTAAGCTCCCTGGGCTGCTGGAGGGTCCACCGGAACCAACCTATTTCTTGGATCTCCTGGGATTGCATCTCTTCCCGTCTGATCCTTTCCCAGGTGTCCTGACCGGCCTCCCGGTGCCATCCTGGCTCCTGCAGCTCATGGGCTCGCCGCCCCCCTTTGTTGTCCTATCCCTTCCCCCTGATCTGCGGCTTCCCTGGAGGGTGTGAGGCCGTACCTTCCTAGGGAAGCGAGCGGCTCTGCTCCCGCGTGTACTGTGCTTAACAGTGTCTGTCCCCTTCCCTCTCTTCCTTTGTGGATATTTAGTACCTACGCTCCCAGCATCACTTAAGCCACAAACCCCGGGGCTTAGGCCTGTGGTTACCAGGCAGGCATTTGCTGCCTCAGTAGATGTGTCAGGAGCTTGAAGCAAGGAGGCCGAGGTTTTTGTCCCACTTCCCCGTCTGTGTGTGTCACTGTGCTTAGCACCACTGCTATACACCTGACAGTAATAGTCGGCCTCGTCCTCAGGCTGCAGCCCCGAGATGAGCAGATGCGCTGTGTTGGTCGAGGCGTCTTTGGATCCAGAGACTCGACTGGGGACCCCAGGTCCCAGCTTATTGCTTGAGTCTGAGTAGTAGTACAAAAAAAACCGGGGAGCGCTCCCTGGCTTCTGCTGGTACCAGTATATGTCTTTACCACCAACACTGAGGTCGCTGCTCAGGGTGCAGGGGAGTCTGGCTGTGGCTCCCGGAGATGCAGAGAGGGAGGGCGGCTGAGTCAGCACAGGCTGGGAGAGGGACCCTGCAGACACAGACACATGGGAGTGAATAGAAGGCTCAGGGGGCAGGTGCCCAGGGCCCCTGAGGCCTGTGGCTACCTGTGCAGTGAGCGAGGAGCACGAGGAGCACAGAGGTCCAGGCCATGGTGAGCGCAGCTGATCCTGGGTCCTCAGAGCAGAGGCTGAGCTGCTCCAGGCTCCAGGCTCCTCTTATCCCCTCCCAGCTGGCTTCGCAGAGGAGGGGCTGCTCATGCAAATGTGCCCCACCCCCTGCCCTTCTCCCAGGGGCACAGTGGTGTCTGGGGCCCTTGCCCAGGGAGGCCAGCCTGGTGCACTAGTGTCCCCAAGGGCAACGCTGGGAGGAAGCAGCTGCTGGGGCCACACACAGCCACGTGCAGGGGACTCGGTCAGGCCCAGAGACGACACGCCTGCCCAGTTCTCATAAGAATCAAAGGGCCCAGCCCTGGGGCCTGGGGTCCCTGGAGGGCTGCCCAGCTGGGAGCCCCTGGTTTGCAGAAACCCTCATACATGGTCTCGAGGCGCCCTCTGCTGGTCCCAGGCGAGCCCCTTTACCCTCATCCTGCTCCAAAACCTCCCCTTCGCCCCTGTCCTTGACTCCTGTGCTTCAGGCACCCGAGACTCATCCCTCAGGTGTGGCCTTGGTGTGACCGTCCCTGATTCGGTTGCACAGGAACCCTGACCCAGGCGAGCCTGGGGCTGCTGTGCAGCTAAGGACACAGCGAGGGGAACAGAGAGCAAAGAGGATCTGTCCCTGCGGGGGGCTCAGAGGAGGGGCTCGCTCTGGGTGCTGGGCGTGAAGGGACGCTCATGAAGGGGACACAGACCTTCCCGGGAGCAGATGGAGGGGGAGTGATGCTCGCTCTGCCAGAGCAGGGGGTGGGCAGGAACAGAGCACGGGGGAGAGATGGGTCCTGCTCTGTTCACTGCGATTTTGTTCAGATTAGAGAAGGCAGGTGGGACCTGGGAGCTCACCCGGGATTGCGGCCCATCCTGCCCACCAGGGAGCTGCCTGTGATCATGGAAAGATGACCAGCCTGGTTGCAGAAACCAGAGCCACCAACCCTTTGAAGACCCCCAGCCTTTGCACACCCACCGGCCTTTACAAATCTCCAGCCCCCATTACCTGTGAACTGCCACTTGGCACACCCATTGCCTACGTCCCTGTAATCCTTGTCCTTCTCCCCAACACAAGCAGCGGGCTTATGGGGGTCAGAGCAGATGTCTGTGGGTGACCCGCTGCTCTCCCAGGCTGCGGCAGGATGGGAATCAACGCTCATATGATTCCTCCCTGTTTCCGCTGAATTGGCTCCAGGAGGGACAGGCAGCGCGGCCCATGGCTTGTCCGGCTACACTGAGACCATGCCCTGTGTGCTGGGACGTTTTAATCCGTTTGTGCTTGTGCCAGTGCTGCACGTTAGAGACTTAGCTCTGCGGAAAGTTCTAGGATGAACCGGGACAGGGAGACCTTGCAGGGGACATCCTGGGGCAGCTGGAGGAAATGACAGCAGAGAAAACTGGGGACGGGTGGAAAGGCACGTGTCCCGAGTCAGGACGCAGGGAGGCGACTGGCTGAACCCCAGGCCGGGAGGGTGGAAGCAATGGCCCGAGTGTCCGGTGGAGGACGGCAGCTCTGAGAGGCGGGGGTGCCCCTGACACCGGTGAGGTCAGGTGGAGGAGCAGGTGTGCGGCTGGGGGTGGGGTTTGTGGTGCATTTGTCACACCGAGACCCTGGTCTACACGTGGAGATGTGTCAGGAAAAATCAGCCCCGCCGGCGTGGCTCAGTGGTTGAGCGTTGACCTATGAGCCAGGAGGTCAGGGTTCGATCCCTGGTCAGGACACATGCCCCGTCGATGGCCTCGATCCCCAGTAGGGGGCGTGCAGGAGGCAGCCAGCCCATGATTCTCTCATCATGGATGTTTCTGTCTCTCCCTCTCCCTTCGCCTCTGAAATCAATAACGAAATATTTATTTTAAAAAGCATTTACTTTCGTACATTTCTCTCCCCTGCCCCTCGGTCTCCCTCTCCCTCTGCCTCTTTCCCCCTGAAATGGGAATGGGATTGTTAGTCTGTTTCTAAGGTCTCAATCCTTAGCTGAGGCATGAAGTGAGTTACATTTTGACAGTGGCCATTCAGAGGCACTACCCCTCCAGATACACATGGATGAAGGCGTCCGTCTGCAGGGGAGCACGTGCCTGCTCCCCTGGACCAGCGGGGTTCGGCAGGATCGCCTTCTTTCTCTCTTTATTTTTTAATAAAAAAAATTCCTAAGTAATCAATTGACCTTATAGAAGCCTCGTCACCTCCCTCCCAGGAGACCTGCGAGGGGCATGCACAGGAGCTGCCAGAGTCCGGGAAGGAAGGAGCAGCACCTTGGTGGTTCCCACTGATGTGGGAAGAGCCCCAGGCAGCGGAGGAGAAGGCCCTGTTATTGATTTATTTATTTTTAAATATATTTTTATTGGTTTCACAGAGGAAGGGAGAGGGAGGGAGAGAGAAACATCGATGAGGAGAGAGAATCACTGATCGGCTGCCTCCTGCACGCCCTGGGGCACGTGCCCTCGACAGGAATGGGACCCGGGGCCCTGCCGACACTCTATCCGCTGAGCCGAATCCACGCAGTCACGTGGCACTGAAATGCCTCTGACACAATGGACTTGACGAACATAAAACAGGGTTTCTTCCCTTGCCTCTCGGAGACTCGGCACCGTGGGACGTGGTCCTCCCGGAAGAAATGGGTTTGCCTTCAGCCGTCCGTTCTAAGTCCGCCCTTACGGCTCCTCTGGAACCTAAGATACTGGGATTTTTCTTTCCTGAGCAAATTTCTCCCAAGTTATTCGCGGATTTTTCTCCCTTGAGGACTGAAGAGAGAGGAGATCGTTTCCAACCCTTTTCTTCACATTCTCTCTCTGAGGCATCAGGATCCAGACTGGGCTGGATTACAGTGGTCACTGGTCATGTGACTCCGCATCACGTGATCACATTTGTCCACCTCACTCTGAAGCGAAGGTGTGGCACCTGGTTTCCCATCCGGGTCTCACACTGTCCCGAGCGCCACTACAGAGCGCTGAGTCCCAGGGGAGGGCTGGACGGACGGCCACCGCACTTCCCCGGGTTGTGATGAGATCTGTGACTGTGACCATCAGCCTCCTCATTGGACTGGGGGTGGCCCAGCCCAGAGGAGGTCAGGGAGGCCATGGGCACCAGCCAGGAGCCGGAAACAGGCTGAACCCCTGAGGGTCAGTCACCCCTGTCCGAGCTCCCCAGGTCAGAGGTCAGCCCGGGAGCCCTCGGGGCCAACAGGTCTGCTGCTCCCCCTGCAGGAGACAGAAGGGACCTCAGACCTGGGCTTAGGGAGAGCGTCCCAGGGGAGGGAGGCAGGAGCACAGGGATGTCTTGGTGCTGATGCCTCACAGCTAAAACCGGCCATTCGACGCCTACCGTGATGGCGAACCTATGACACGCTGTCAGAGGTGACACACGAACTCATTTTTTTGGTTGATTTTTCTTTGTTAAATGGCATTTAAATACATAAAATAGATATCAAAAATATAAATCTTTGTTTTACTATGGTTGCAAATATCAAAAAATTTCTATATGTGACACGGCACCAGAGTTAAGTTAGGGTTTTTCAAAATGCTGACACGCCGAGCTCAAAAGGTTCGCCATCACTGGACTAGAAGGAGGTTTTGGTTGCACTTCCCCGTGCGTCTGCATCACTGTGTGAATGTAAAGTGCTGCCCAAGTGCGTGAGACAGTGATAGTGGGCCTCGTCCTCCGGCTGGGCCCCCGAGATGGTGAGGGCGGCTTTGTTCCCAGAGATGGAGCCAGAGAAGCGGGCAGGGACCCCAGAGGGGCGGCTGTTTGTGTTGTGGATGAGCAGGCGGGGAGGCTTGCCTGGGGTCTGCTGGAACCAGCCAGGGTAGTTACCCGTAGAGACGGCCCCAGAGCTGAGGCCACAGGTGAGTGTGACTGTCCCTCCTGCAGATACTGACACTGACGGCTCCTGGGTCACCACAGTCTGAGAATCCACCCCTGAAATCAATGAGAGAGACATGAGTGTTATTATGGGAGACAGGGTCACCCCACAACCCTGCTTTTATGTGTCCGTCCGTCCACCCTGCCCCCAAGGATGCAGAGTCCCTTCCTCTGACCTGAGCTGTGCGCCAGGAGCTGGAGCAGAAGCACCGTCCAGACCATGATGGGGACACTCACAGGATGTGGCTCCTCAGGCTCCTGGGCTGCAGTGGGGAGTCCTGGGCCTTTTCATGCCTCCCACACCCATTAGGGGAGAAGGGCCTCATGCAAATCAGCTTCCCCTCTAGTCCTGCCCCAGGGTCACCCTGCTGTCCCCTGGGAGGGGGGGGGGTGTCTTGAAAGAGGCAGATGCTGGGCCCTCACAGAGTCTGTTTTCCTCACCGAGGGCAGAGCCAGCAGCTTCTGACTTAGGACCCTGGATGGCAGGTCAGAAGGTGGCAGAAGGGATGGGTGAGGACCGCCTGTGCCAGGCGACGGGAGCGGAAGACAGGGCGACTGCCCGCGCCTTTCACTCTCTCACTCTCCCCAGGGAAACTGGTGGTTCAGGGGTGAGGAGGTGGGAGGACACGTGACCGTGCTGGGGAGTCCCCGGGACTCTGTGCTAAGGCCTCACTGCTGACGTTGAGAAAGCCCCTCTGAGGTGTCTCCTCTGCCGTGTGCATGGAGCAAGGAGATCACATGTTTTCTAGCAAATTTATTTGTGTCGTGTGTCTTCAGCCTCATCATGGTTCAGTGACCTCCTTCCGGAACTGGGGTTCTGGGATGGAGTGGCTGAGGGCTGGGCGATGACATGAGTCTGTTCCCCTCTTGGCCCAGCCGTCAAGTTCATCCCAAGGCTAACCCCGCCCTGGGGACGTTCCCTCCCTTCCTCAGTGGAATCCCACCTAGTGGTCACCCCTCCCCCCAGAAGCGAGATCCCTGGACAGTGACAAAGCCGATGTCTGGCGTGTGAAGGGACAGGGTTCCCCTAATGACAGAGTCTGAGCAGCTGTCTCCAGCAGCATCGGGAGGACCGGGGCGCGGGTGCCCCTCACCACGGCGCCGCCGGCCTTGGGTTGGCAGGTCCCCTTTGCTCTAAAAAGCCATCGCTGTGTGCACCTCCGACATCAGCACAGGTTTGGAGAAGGGAAAGGCCCAGGGTCACCAGGAAATGAGGAGACACCTGACAACCTCAGCTCCAGTACAATAAGCAAAACCGTGTCTCCCAGTCGGAAATAGCAGCAGCCCTGAGGGGGACAAGCTGGGTGAACATGAGGGGATATTTTAAATCTCCTTTCCCTCCACGTCTGCTGTGCAGCGGAAGAAATCGGGGGGCTGGGCCGGGGTGTGGGGGGTGAACAGGGAGATAAAATCCTCCAGTGCCTGAGGATGAACGCACACACGATGGGTGTTCATCGTTGCGTAAAGTGAAGATGGGGTTTGGTGTCCGTTGTGGAATTGCAGGTACATTTCCTGTGTAATGACATGTGCACGACTCTGTCCCTTTCTCTTCCTATGTCTTGGAGAACCCCAGTTCCGTTACGGACAGATACGCATCCTAATGATTTTACTGGCGTACAAATGGGTCTCTTCTAGTGGAGAAACTTGGGTCATGTTATATGTACCGAATTTTGAGTCAAGGAGAAGTATGAACACCCAAGAAGAAAAGAATTCGAAAGCTCAAAACGCAAACGATACCGATTTCCACTGTGAAATCGTGAGAAATGAGAAATACCGGAGCGGCAGACAGAAAGCAGTGGACTTAAGAAGCGGGCGTGATGGCAGATAAAGGACCGAGGCGCTCATCACACCTTCCACCGTGTCACAGTGGGAGCACGTCAGCAGCGGTGGGTCCCTCTGGTGTGCCACCCACAGACGGACCCGGGCCCCCTCCAGGGCCTGCGGCTCACTCGTACTTCCTGTGGGCGGATCCGGGCGGGGAATGGAAGCGAACTAATCCCATGGAACTAGGAGCTCTTAAAAGTCTGGATTTGGGAGACACGCAGGGCCCCAGCGCCCCTCACATGCAGGAAGGAGACCGAGCAGCGCCCCCTGTGGGTCCCGAGAGACACTGCCTGACTCAGACAAGCCTGTTCCAACTGCTTGACAGCCTCCCTAAGAGGATAATAGAGGGGGGCTGTAGGGGGGCACGGGGGGACAGATGTGTATGTGCATCGGGTAACATTCGAAAGTCTGAACCGCGAGCTGGTCTCTGGGTTGAGGTGGGGCAGAGCCCAGATCACTGGGACCCTGACACTCCCAGCGGCTCAGGGTCCTGTCCGGTGAGGTGTTGACTCTGTATGTGGACTCATGAGGGACAGTGTCTGTGTGCTTCTGGGGCCATCGAGCGGGGAGTGGCAGCGGGTCTCTGAGCCCAGTGTGGGCTGACATGTTTTGGAGCTGAGCCCCTCCCCTGATCACAGGCAGGGAGACAGGAGCCCCGGGGTCCTGGAGTCAAAGGGGGGAGACGGACACCCCTGGCAGAGACCGCAGGGGCACACAGGGGGGCCAGCGGGCAGGAAAACGGGGCCACAGAGCCCCCTCCTTAGGATGAGGGTGACATTTGCAACATCATCCTTCCCTTCTGCTCACGCGCTGCCGCTCTGTGCCTGTGAGGGGTTCTGGTTGCACTTCCCCATGTGCCTGCATCACCGTGTGAATAAGTAGCACCATCCAAATGCAGAGCACAGTAATACTCGGCCTCGTCCTCGGGCTGGGCCCCCGAGATGGTGAGGGCGGCCTTGTTCCCGGAGATGGAGCCAGAGAAGCGATCAGGGACCCCAGAGGGGCGGGTGTTTGTTTCGTAGATGACCGTGCGTGGAGGCTTGCCTGGGGTCTGCTGGAACCAGCCGGGGTAGTTACCAGTAGAGACGGCCCCAGAGCTAAGGCCACAGGTGAGTGTGACTGTCCCTCCTGGAGATACTGACATTGACGGCTCCTGGGTCACCACAGTCTGAGAATCCACCCCTGAAACCAACAGGAGAGAGACAGGTGTTATGAGGGACGAAGGTCAACCTGAGGCCCTGCTGTTCTGTGTCCCCCAAGGATGCAGAGGCCCTTCCTCTGACCTGAGCTGTGCGCCAGGAGCTGGAGCAGAAGCACCGTCCAGACCATGGTGGGGACACTCACAGGATGTGGCTCCTCAGACTCCTGGGCTGCAGTGGGGAGTCCTGGGCCTTTTTATGCCTCCCTCACCCATTAGGGGAGAAGGTGCCTCATGCAAATCAGCTTCCCCTCTAGTCCTGCCCCAGGGTCACCCTGCTGTCCCCTGGAGGGTGGGGAGGGGTATTGAAAGAGGCAGATGCTGGACCCTCACACAGACTGTCTTCCTCCTCCTCAGCTTCATCATGGTTGTAGTGACCTCCTTCCGGAACTGGGGTTCTGGGATGGAGTGGCCCAGGGCAGGAGAGAGGGAGGGAGTGATGGAGGAAGAGAGGAGGGAGAGCACCATATTTAAACTTATTTAAATAAAGGCTTGGACACCGAGGGCAGAGCCAGCAGCTTGGCCACTGGGTTAATTTCTGGTCCATGAACATCTGGAGCAAAGTATAGGCTGAATGTTCCCCAGAAAGCCCGTCAGTTCCTACCTGGTCTTGACTCCCCTTGGTGATCCTTTAGGGTGAAATACTTGGTGGTTGTTGTTGTCTCTGTGGCTGTTGTGAGGGGCTCCTGTCAGAGTCCCAGCCCCCAGGGGACTTGTCTTGGCTTTTTCCCTCTGCCTTTGCCAGGGGAACATGACAATGTCGGGGAGCAAGTGTCTTGTGTTCTTGGGTTACTTCTGCAGGTTCTCATTTACTCTGGAACGTTATACTGGCAATAACTGCTTTCGGCTCTTGAGCTATTTGAGATGTGTTTCTCTAGTTTTGTCATTATTTTCAGACAAGGTTTGACATAAAAACTGTGTTAATATGCATGAAACTCTACCCTGTTGTGGAGTTCTCTTCTCCCTCATGGGATGTAGAAGTCCTCACTTTCTGTTCTTCAATCTTTTTGGCCTTAAGTATATTTGTGAGGATATCCATGGATTTCATGGGAATTGGGTTTCTAAGGTTTAGGGTCAAATCAACTAACCTTGATCACACATCATCCCTACAACAACAGCAGAACGCAGAGAGGAAAGAGGGAGAGGCCCCGGGATAAACTGGAGGAAGTGCGCCTCCTCTGAGAGCCATGTCCTTCCTGGGGAGGGGCCCGGAGCCTGGAGATCACAGGCTCCTCACAGTGTAATTTCCAGGAAGAAACACCCAGATTCCTCAGGTGTCAGGGTTCAGAGAATAAACATCCAGGGCAAGGCAGGGAGCAGGGGACACACAGGGCCTGGGTGAGGTCACCTCAGTCTCTCAGGCCACATAAGCGGGACCTCTGCTTTAAGAAAAAAACAAAAACCTTTATTTTTCAATTTTAATTTATATTTAATATTATTTTCTATCGGTTTCACATGCACAGCATCGTGGTTGCACAATCCTATGCTTTACAAAGTGTCCCCTTGGTACCTGGCCCCACCTGGCACCTCACAGAGTTATCACAGGCTATTGTCTGGCTTCCCTGTGCTGTGCTTTCACTTTCCTGTCACTGTTTGGGAAGCAGCAATTAGTACTTTATCCCCCAACTTTTTCATTCAGTCTCCTAGACCCCCTTTCCTCTGGAAACTATATGTTCAGACTCAATTTACTTTGCTTAGTTATTTTGTCCTTTACATTCCACATTTGAGTGAAATGTATGGTGTTTGTGTTTCTCTGTCTGACATACTTTACTCAGCATAAACCCCTCGAGGTTCCTCAGGGCACCTGGTGCTTCCACAGCGCGGCCATTGTCAGTGACGCTGCAGGGAGCACAGGGTGCGTGCAGGTCTTCACATCAGTGTTTGGGTTTCTTCACATAAATACCAGATGTGGCATCGCTGGGTAATGAGGCAGTTTGGCCTGTAGTCTTTTAAGGCCCCTCCGTACAGCTTTCTAGAGTGACGGCACCATCTGCATTCTCACCAACAGTGCATGAGGGTTCATTTTTCTTCACATTTTTGCCAACACTTGTTGTCTGATAATTTGACGACAGCCATTCTGAGGGTGTGAGGTGGCATTGCATTGTGGGTTTAATTTACATTTCTGTGATGGTCAGTGACGTGGAGTATCTTTTCCTCTGTCTGTTGGCCTCTGTGTGT
Source organism: Myotis lucifugus (assembly GCF_000147115.1). Taxonomy (NCBI): domain Eukaryota; kingdom Metazoa; phylum Chordata; class Mammalia; order Chiroptera; family Vespertilionidae; genus Myotis; species Myotis lucifugus. The sequence continues at coordinate 283,557 of NW_005871557.1, read as the reverse complement.
TCTGTTTGGAGAAGTCTGTTCAGGTCCTCTGCCCATGTTTTAATTGGATTGTTTTGTGGGTTTGCTTTCTCTTCTTGCTGTTGAGTTGTGTGAGCTCTTTATGAATGTGGGACATGGACCCCTTCATGGGATGGTCATTGGTGAATACCCACTTCCATGATATCACTGGAGGCTGTCTTTTTGTTTTGTTGATGGTTTCCTTCGCTGTCCAAAAACGCGTTACTGATATGTAGTCCCTTTGGTTTATTTTTCTTTTGCTTTCCGTGTCTGAGAGGATGTAGTAGAGAAAATGTTGGTAAGATTAATGTCAAAGATTTTAGTGACTACGTTCTTTTTGGGGTTTTACGGTTTTGAGTCTTACATTTCAGTCTTTCATGCATTTTGAGTTTATTATTTGATGTGGAGGAAGGAAGGCAACAATAGGAGGAGAGGTGCTTCTCCAGCATTTATGTCGAACCTCCTCCTGGAGAGCTTGTGGGCATAGAGTTTCTGGGACAAGAACAGAGTCCCTGACTCAGTGGCTCTATCATGGGAATAGCATTTCTAACCATCTCAGGTAATGCCCCTTTTTCAAGGCCAAAGTAAGCATTGAGGTTGTCCCCACAGGGATTCCTGACTGGGGCTGTGTCGTCAATGCTCGTTGAGTCAGAGGAGACTTACACCTCACAGTGCGGTCTCTGAGTCTCACTGTGGGTTGATCCAGTTGGTAGCTAAGCCCATCCCTGTAACTATGGGCGGAGAGGAAGAGGGAAAGCCCATTCTTGCAGGAGTCACATGTCAAGATGGACCCGCATTGGGAGTGATGGAGGAGGCACATGACCATGAATAATTAGACAGGAGAATGGGGCCAGGGAGCCCCCCTCCCATGGTGTGTTGGTCATTTCCACCTTCAGGCGTTTTCTGCACCAAAGGCTGAGCCAGTCTGAGCCCATGAGCAGGTTTTGGTTGCACTTCCCCGTGGGTTTACATCACTGTGTAACGAGCACCAACATTGTCCAGAGCACAGTAATAGTCGGCCTCATCTTCAGGCTGGGCCCCCGAGATGGTGAGGGCGGCTTTGTTCCCAGAGATGGAGCCAGAGAAGCGATCAGGGACCCCAGAGGGGCGGTTGTTTGTGCTGTAGATGAGCGTGCGGGGAGGCTTGCCTGGGGTCTGCTGGTACCAGCTGGGGTAGTTACTACTAGAGACGGCCCCAGAGCTGAGGCCACAGGTGAGTGTGACTGTCCCTCCTAGAGATACAGACTTGGACGCCTCCTGGGTCACCACAGTCTGAGAATCCACCCCTGAAACCAACAGGAGAGAGACAGGTGTTATGATGGATGAAGGTCACCCTGAGGCCCTGCTGTTCTGTGTCCCCCAAGGATGCAGAGGCCCTTCCTCTGACCTGAGCTGTGCGCCAGGAGCTGGAGCAGAAGCACCGTCCAGACCATGGTGGGGACACTCACAGGATGTGGCTCCTCAGGCTCCTGGGCTGCAGTGGGGAGTCCTGGGCCTTTTCATGCCTCCCAGACCCATTAGGGAGAAGGTGCCTCATGCAAATCAGCTTCCCCTCTAGTCCTGCCCCAGGGTCACCCTGCTGTCCCCTGGGGGATCTTGAAAGAGGCAGATGCTGGGCCCTCACACAGACTGTCTTCCTCCTCCCCAGCTTCATCATGGTTATAGTGACCTCCTTCCGGAACTGGGGTTCTGGGATGGAGTGGCCCAGGGCAGGAGAGAGGGGGGGGGGAGAGGAGGGAGAGCGCCATATTTAAACTTATTTAAATAAAGGCTTGGACACCGAGGGCAGAGCCAGCAGCTTCTGACTTAGGACACTGGATGGCAGGTCAGAAGGTGGCAGAGGTGATGGGCGAGGACCGCCTGTGCCAGGCGAAAGGAGCGGAAGACAGGGCGACCGCCAGCGCCTTTCACTCTCTCACTCTCCCCAGGGAAACTCGGGGTTCAGGGGTGAGGAGGTGGGGAGGACATGTGACCGTGCTGGGGACTTCCCGGGACTCTGTGCTGAGGCCTCACTGCTGACGTTGAGAAAGCCCCTCTGAGGTGTCCCCTCTGCCGTGTGCATGGAGCAGCAGAGATCACATGTTTTCTAGCAAATTTATTTGTGTCGTGTGTCCATCTGTTTTGTAAATCAGGTCGGACTGTTGGATCCATGAGGGAGGGGAGGGATAGGAGACAAGTGTGGGTGTCAGAGCTGAGGGCTCATGTGGCTCCTGGGCCCAGGTTTAGGGAAGTCACACTTGAGTGAGGACCTGCCTGGCCAAGTGTGCAGGGGCCAGTAGAGTGTGTTCCTAGCTTCCTGGCCCAGAGCCCTGAGCTCTCAGTCCCAGTGCACCAGCGCCCCCTACTGGTCCCAGAGCACATGTCCTCCAGCCCATTTCCTCCACCCAGCCCTCCTGCAAGGCCTCTGTGATCTTCCTGAGGCCACTCCCCAGGTAGGAGGATGAGCAGGTGCCACCTCTGCTGCTGGGGTTGAGCCGTTATTTCCTCAGGTTCCTCGGGACCCGCACAAAAGTAAATGACACGCTACGTTCCCAGACCTTAAAGGAACCTGCTTGTTGGTTTTCCCTCTGTCTGCCTGGCTGCTGGGTTAATATCTGGTGCATGAGCGTTTGGAGCAAAGTTTGCCGCTTAAGGTTCCCCAGAAAGCCTGTCAGTTCCTACCTGGTCATGATTCCCCTTGGTGATCCTTTAGGGTGAAATACTTGGTTGTTGTCTTTATTGTTGTCTCTGTGGCTGTTGTGAGGGGCTCCTGTCAGAGTCCTAGGCCCCCAGGGGACTTGTCCTGGCTTTTTCCCTCTGCCTTTGCCAGGAGAATATGACGATGTCGGGGAGCAAGTGTCTTGTGTTCTTTGGTGACTTCTGCAGGTTCTCATTTACTCTGGAACGTTACACTGGCAATACCTGCTTTCAGCTCTTGAGCTATTTCAGGTGTGTTTCTCTAGTTTTGTCATTATTTTCAGACAAGGTGTGACATAAAAACTGTGTTAATATTCATGAAACTCTACCCTGTTGTGGAGTTCTCTTCTCCCTCATGGGATGTAGAAGTCCTCACTTTCTGTTCTCCAATCTTTATGGCCTTAAGTATATGTGTGAGTATATCCATGGATTTCATGGGAATTGGGTTTCTAAGGTTTAGGGCCAAATCAACTAGCCTTGATCACATGTCATCCCAACAACAACAGCAGAACGCAGAGAGGAAAGAGGGAGAGGCCCCGGGATAAACTGGAGGAAGTGGGCCTCCTCTGAGAGCCGCGTCCTTCCTGGGGAGGGGCCCGGAGCCTGGAGATCACAAGCTCCTCACAGTGTAATTTCCAGGAAGAAACACCCAGATTCCTCAGGTGTCAGGATTCAGAGAATAAACATCCGGGGCAAGGCAGGGAGCAGGGGACACACAGGGCCTGGGTGAGGTCACCTCAGTCTCTCAGGCCACATAAGCGGGATCTCTGCTTTAAGAAAAAAACAAAAAACTTTATTTTTCAATTTTAATTTATATTTAATATTATTTTCTATCGGTTTCACGTGCACAGCATAGTGGTTGCACAATCCTATGCTTTACAAAGTGTCCCCTTGGTACCTGGGCCCACCTGGCACCGCACAGAGTTATCACAGGCTATTGTCTGGCTTCCCTGTGCTGTGCTTTCACTTTCCTGTCACTGTTTGGGAAGCAGCAATTAGTACTTTATCCCCCCAACTTTTTCATTCAGTCTCCTAGACCCCCTGCCCTCAGGAAACAATATGTTTGGACTCAATTTACTTTGCTTATTTATTTTGTCCTTGACATTCCTCATTTGAGTGAAATGTTATGGTGTTTGTGTTTCTCTGTCTGACCTCCTTTACTCAGCACAGTCCCCTCGAGGTCCCTCAGGGCACCTGGTGCTTCCACAGCGCGGCCATTGTCAGTGATGCTGCAGGGAGCACAGGGTGCGTGCAGGTCTTCACATCAGTGTTTGGGTTTCTTCACATAAATACCCAGATGTGGCATCGCTGGGTAATGAGGCAGGTTGGCCTGTAGATTTTTAAGGCCCCTCCGTACAGCTTTCTACAGTGACAGCACCAATCTGCACTCCCACCAACAGTGCATGAGGGTTCGCTTTTCTTCACATTTTTGCCAACACTTGTTGTCTGATAATTTGACGACAGCCATTCTGAGGATGTGAGGTGGCATTGCATTGTGGGTTCAATTTACATTTCTGTGATGGTCAGTGACGTGGAGTATCTTTTCCTCTGTCTGTTGGCCTCTGTGTGTTCTTCATGAAGAAGTGTGTTCAGGTCCTCTGCCCATGTTTTAATTGGATTGTTTTGTGGGTTTGCTTTCTCTTCTTGGTATTGAGTTGTGTGAGCTCTTTATAAATGTGGGACATGGACGTCTTTATGGGATGATCATTGGTGAATACCCACTTCCATTACATCACTGGAGGCTGTCTTTTTGTTTTGTTGGTGGTTTCCTTCGCTGTCCAAAAACGCGTTACTGATATGTAGTCCCTTTGATTTATTTTTCTTTTGCTTTCCGTGTCTAAGAGGATGTAGTAGAGAAAATGTTGGTAAGATTAATGTCAAAGATTTTAGTGACTACGTTCTTTTTGGGGTTTTAGGTTTTGAGTCTTACATTTCAGTCTTTCATGCATTTTGAGTTTATTATTTGATGTGGGGGAAGGAAGGCAACAATAGGAGGAGAGGTGCTTCTCCAGCATTTATGTCGAACCTCCTCCTGGAGAGCTTGTGGGTATAGAGTTTCTGGGAAAAGAACAGAAATCCCTGACTCAGTGGCTCTATCATGGGAATAGCATTTCTAACCACCCCAGGTAATGCCCCCATTTCAAGGCCAAAGTAAGCATTGAGGTTGTCCCCACAGGGATTCCTGACTGGGGCTGTGTCGTCAATGCTCGTTGAGTCAGAGGAGACTTACACCTCACAGTGCGGTCTCTGAGTCTCACTGTGGGTTGATCCAGTTGGGAGCTAAGCCCATCCCTGTAACTATGGGCGGAGAGGAAGAGGGAAAGCCCATTCTTGCAGGAGTCACATGTCAAGATGGACCCGCATTGGGAGTGATGGAGGAGGCACATGACCATGAATAATTAGACGGAGAATGGGGCCAGGGAGCCCCCCTCCCATGGTGTGTTGGTCATTTCCACCTTCAGGCGTTTTCTGCACCAAAGGCTGAGCCAGTCTGAGCCCATGAGCAGGTTTTGGTTGCACTTCCCCGTGGGTTTACATCACCGTGTAAATAGATACTACTACTACCACCTATGTCCAGAACACAGTAATAGTCGGCCTCATCCTCAGGCTGGGCCCCCGAGATGGTGAGGGCGGCTTTGTTCCCAGAGATGGAGCCAGAGAAGCGATCAGGGACCCCAGAGGGGCGGTTGTTTGTGCTGTAGATGAGCTGGCGGGGAGGCTTGCCTGGGGTCTGCTGGTACCAGCCAGGGTAGTTACTACTAGAGACGGACCCAGAGCTGAGGCCACAGGTGAGTGTGACTGTCCCTCCTAGAGATACTGACATTGACGGCTCCTGGGTCACCGCAGTCTGAGAATCCACCCCTGAAACCAACAGGAGACAGACAGGTGTTATGAGGGACGAAGGTCACCCTGAGGCCCTGCTGTTGTGTGTCCCCCAAGGATGCAGAGGCCCTTCCTCTGACCTGAGCTGTGCGCCAGGAGCTGGAGCAGAAGCACCGTCCAGACCATGGTGGGGACACTCACAGGATGTGGCTCCTCAGGCTCCTGGGCTGCAGTGGGGAGTCCTGGGCCTTTTCATGCCTCCCACACCCATTAGGGGAGAAGGTGCCTCATGCAAATCAGCTTCCCCTCTAGTCCTGCCCCAGGGTCACCCTGCTGTCCCCTGGGGGATCTTGAAAGAGGCAGATGCTGGGCCCTCACACAGACTGTCTTCCTCCTCCCCAGCTTCATCATGGTTGTAGTGACCTCCTTCCGGAACTGGGGTTCTGGGATGGAGTGGCCCAGGGCAGGAGAGACGGGGGGAGAGAGGAGGGAGAGCGCCATATTTAAACTTATTTAAATAAAGGCTTGGACACCGAGGGCAGAGCCAGCAGCTTCTGACTTAGGACCCTGGATGGCAGGTCAGAAGGTGGCAGAAGTGATGGGCGAGGACCGCCTGTGCCAGGCGACGGGAGCGGAAGACAGGGCGACCACCAGCGCCTTTCACTCTCTCACTCTCCCCGCGGGAAACTCGGGGTTCAGGGGTGAGGAGGTGGGGAGGACACGTGACCGTGCTGGGGAGTCCCCGGGACTCTGTGCTGAGGCCTCACTGCTGACGTTGAGAAAGCCCCTCTGAGGTGTCTCCTCTGCCGTGTGCATGGAGCAGCAGAGATCACATGTTTTCTAGCAAATTTATTTGTGTCGTGTGTCCATCTGTTTTGTAAATCAGGTCGGACTGTTGGATCCATGAGGGAGGGGAGGGATAGGAGACAAGTGTGGGTGTCAGAGCTGAGGGCTCATGTGGCTCCTGGGTCCAGGTGCAGGGAGTCACACTTGAGTGAGGACCTGCCTGCCCAAGTGTGCAGGGGCCAGTAGAGTGTGTTCCTAGCTGCCTGGCCCAGAGCCCTGAGCTCTCAGTCCCAGTGCACCAGCGCCCCCTGCTGGTCCCAGAGCACATGTCCTCCAGCCCATTTCCTCCACCCAGGCCTCCTGGGAGGGCTCTGTGATCTTCCTGAGGCCACTCCCCAGGCAGGAGGATGAGCAGGTGCCACCTCTGCTGCTGGGGTTGAGCCGTTATTTCCTCAGGTTCCTCGGGACCTGCACAAAAGTAAATGACACGCTACGGTCCCAGACCTTAAAGGAACCTGCTTGTTGGCTTTCCCTCTGTCTGCCTGGCCCCTGGGTTAATTTCTGGTGCATGGGCATTTGGAGCAAAGTTTGCCGCTTAAGGTTCCCCAGAAAGCCTGTCAGTTCCTACCTGGTCATGATTCCCCTTGGTGATCCTTTAGGGTGAAATACTTGGTTGTTGTCTTTATTGTTGTCTCTGTGGCTGTTGTGAGGGGCTCCTGTCAGAGTACCAGGCCCCCAGGGGACTTGTCTTGGCTTTTTCCCTCTGCCTTTGCCAGGAGAGTATGACGATGTCGGGGAGCAAGTGTCTTGTGTTCTTTGGTGACTTCTGCAGGTTCTCATTTACTCTGGAACGTTACACTGGTAATACTTGCTTTCAGCTCTTGAGCTATTTCAGGTGTGTTTCTCTAGTTTTGTCATTATTTTCAGACAAGGTGTGACATAAAAACTGTGTTAATATTCATGAAACTCTACCCTGTTGTGGAGTTCTCTTCTCCCTCATGGGATGTAGAAGTCCTCACTTTCTGTTCTCCAATCTTTATGGCCTTAAGTATATGTGTGAGTATATCCATGGATTTCATGGGAATTGGGTTTCTAAGGTTTAGGGCCAAATCAACTAGCCTTGATCACATGTCATCCCAACAACAACAGCAGAACGCAGAGAGGAAAGTGGGAGAGGCCCCGGGATAAACTGGAGGAAGTGCGCCTCCTCTGAGAGCCGCGTCCTTCCTGGGGAGGGGCCCGGAGCCTGGAGATCACACGCTCCTCACAGTGTAATTTCCAGGAAGAAATACCCAGCTTCCTCAGGTGTCAGGGTTCAGAGAATAAACATCCGGGGCAAGGCAGGGAGCAGGGGACACACAGGGCCTGGGTGAGGTCACCTCAGTCTCTCAGGTCACATAAGCGGGATCTCTGCTTTAAGAAAAAAACAAAAAACTTTATTTTTCAATTTTAATTTATATTTAATATTATTTTCTATCGGTTTCACGTGCACAGCATAGCGGTTGCACAATCCTATGCTTTACAAAGTGTCCCCTTGGTACCTGGGCCCACCTGGCACCGCACAGAGTTATCACAGGCTATTGTCTGGCTTCCTTGTGCTGTGCTTTCACTTTCCTGTCACTGTTTGGGAAGCAGCAATTAGTACTTTATCCCCCCAACTTTTTCATTCAGTCTTCTAGACCCCCTGCCCTCAGGAAACAATATGTTTGGACTCAATTTACTTTGCTTACTTATTTTGTCCTTGACATTCCTTATTTGAGTGAAATGTTATGGTGTTTGTGTTTCTCTGTCTGACCTTCTTTACTCAGCACAGTCCCCTCGAGGTCCCTCTGGGCACCTGGTGCTTCCACAGCGCGGCCATTGTCAGTGATGCTGCAGGGAGCACAGGGTGCGTGCAGGTCTTCACATCAGTGTTTGGGTTTCTTCACATAAATACCAAATGTGACATCGCTGGGTAATGAGGCAGGTTGGCCTGTAGATTTTTAAGGCCCCTCCGTACAGCTTTCTAGAGTGACAGCACCAATCTGCATTCCCACCAAGAGTGCATGAGGGTTCGCTTTTCTTCACATTTTTGCCAACACTTGTTGTCTGATAATTTGACGACAGCCATTCTGAGGATGTGAGGTGGCATTGCATTGTGGGTTCAATTTACATTTCTGTGATGGTCAGTGACGTTGAGTATCTTTTCCTCTGTCTGTTGGCCTCTGTGTGTTCTTTATGAAGAAGTGTGTTCAGGTCCTCTGCCCATGTTTTAATTGGATTGTTTTGTGGGTTTGCTTTCTCTTCTTGGTGTTGAGTTGTGTGAGCTCTTTATGAATGTGGGACATGGACCCCTTCATGGGATGGTCATTGGTGAATACCCACTTCCATTATATCAGTGTAGGCTGTCTTTTTGTTTTGTTGATGGTTTCCTTCGCTGTCCAAAAACGCGTTACTGATATGTAGTCCCTTTGATTTATTTTTCTTTTGCTTTCCGTGTCTAAGAGGATGTAGTAGAGAAAATGTTGGTAAGATTAATGTCAAAGATTTTAGTGACTACGTTCTTTTTGGGGTTTTATGGTTTTGAGTCTTACATTTCAGTCTTTCATGCATTTTGAGTTTATTATTTGATGTGGAGGAAGGAAGGCAACAATAGGAGGAGAGGTGCTTCTCCAGCATTTATGTTGAACCTCCTCCTGGAGAGCGTGTGGGCATAGAGTTTCTGGGACAAGAACAGAGTCCCTGACTCAGTGGCTCTATCATGGGAATAGCATTTCTAACCACCCCAGGTAATGCCCCCATTTCAAGGCCAAAGTAAGCATTGAGGTTGTCCCCACAGGGATTCCTGGCTGGGGCTGTGTCGTCAATGCTCGTTGAGTCAGAGGAGACTTACAGCCTCACAGTGCGGTCTCTGAGTCTCACTGTGGGTTGATCCAGTTGGGAGCTAAGCCCATCCCTGTAACTATGGGCGGAGAGGAAGAGGGAAAGCCCATTCTTGCAGTAGTCACATGTCAAGATGGACCCGCATTGGGAGTGATGGAGGAGGCACATGACCATGAATAATTAGACGGAGAATGGGGCCAGGGAGCCCCCTTCCCATGGTGTGTTGCTCATTTCCACCTTCAGGCGTTTTCTGCATCAAAGGCTGAGCCAGTCTGAGCCCATGAGCAGGTTTTGGTTGCACTTCCCCGTGGGTTTACATCACCGTGTAAATAGATACTACTACTACCACCTATGTCCAGAACACAATAATAGTCGGCCTCATCCTCAGGCTGGGCCCCCGAGATGGTGAGGGCGGCTTTGTTCCCAGAGATGGAGCCAGAGAAGCGATCAGGGACCCCAGAGGGGGCGGTTGTTTGTGCTGTAGATGAGCGTGCGGGGAGGCTTGCCTGGGGTCTGCTGGTACCAGCTGGGGTAGTTACTACTAGAGACGGCCCCAGAGCTGAGGCCACAGGTGAGTGTGACTGTCCCTCCTAGAGATACAGACTTGGACGCCTCCTGGGTCACCACAGTCTGAGAATCCACCCCTGAAACCAACAGGAGAGAGACAGGTGTTATGATGGATGAAGGTCACCCTGAGGCCCTGCTGTTCTGTGTCCCCCAAGGATGCAGAGGCCCTTCCTCTGACCTGAGCTGTGCGCCAGGAGCTGGAGCAGAAGCACCGTCCTGACCATGGTGGGGGACACTCACAGGATGTGGCTCCTCAGGCTCCTGGGCTGCAGTGGGGAGTTCCTAGGCCTTTTCATGCCTCCCACACCCATTAGGAGAGAAGGTGCCTCATGCAAATCAGCTTCCCCTCTAGTCCTGCCCCAGGGTCACCCTGCTGTCCCCTGGGGGATCTTGAAAGAGGCAGATGCTGGGCCCTCACACAGACTGTCTTCCTCCTCCCCAGCTTCATCATGGTTGTAGTGACCTCCTTCCGGAACTGGGGTTCTGGGATGGAGTGGCCAGGGCAGGAGAGAGGGGGGGAGAGAGGAGGGAGAGCGCCATATTTAAACTTATTTAAATAAAGGCTTGGACACCGAGGGCAGAGCCTGCAGCTTCTGACTTAGGACCCTGGATGGCAGGTCAGAAGGTGGCAGAAGTGATGGGCGAGGACCGCCTGTCCCAGGCGACGGGAGCGGAAGACAGGGCGACCGCCAGCGCCTTTCACTCTCTCACTCTCCCCGCGGGAAACTCGGGGTTCAGGGGTGAGGAGGTGGGAGGACATGTGACCGTGCTGGGGAGTCCCCGGGACTCTGTGCTGAGGCCTCGCTGCTGACGTTGAGAAAGCCCCTCCGAGGTGTCTCCTCTGCCGTGTGCATGGAGCAGCGGAGATCACATGTTTTCTAGCAAATTTATTTGTGTCGTGTGTCCATCTGTTTTGTAAATCAGGTCGGACTGTTGGATCCATGAGGGAGGGGAGGGATAGGAGACAAGTGTGGGTGTCAGAGCTGAGGGCTCATGTGGCTCCTGGGCCCCAGGTGCAGGGAAGTCACACTTGAGTGAGGACCTGCCTGCCCAAGTGTGCAGGGGCCAGTAGAGTGTGTTCCTAGCTGCCTGGCCCAGAGCCCTGAGCTCTCAGTCCCAGTGCACCAGCGCCCCCTGCTGGTCCCAGAGCACATGTCCTCCAGCCCATTTCCTCCACCCAGCCCTCCTGGGAGGGCTCTGGGTTTTGCACCTGGATCTTTGTTTGTTTGTTGTTTTTTAATATATTTTTATTGATTTCAGAGAGGAAGGGAGAGGGAGAGAGAAACAGAAACACCAATGATGAGAGAGGATCACCAATCAGCTGCCTCCTGCATGCCCCCTACCGGGGATGGAGCCAGCAACCTGGGCATGTGCCCTGACTGGGAATCGAACGGTGACCTCCTGGTTCATAGGTTGATGCCCCACCACTGAGCCACACCGGCCAGGCTCAGGGCTCTTTCCTAAGGATCTGTAGTCATGTTCATTCTCACGCGCAGTGGGATCCCCAGTAGGGGGCGTGCACAAAGCAGCCAATCAATGAATCCCTCATCATTGATGTTTTCATCTCTCTCTCCCACCCCCTTTCTCTCTGAAATCAATAAAAATATATTTTTGAAAAAAATAATAAAATAAAATTCCTTTCTGTTTTCATACCCTGATAACTACATTATTTTTCTCACGGAAATTTTTTTTTAGCGGGTGAACTGTGTCAACTGAAGTCCAGGTCAGGGCGGTCTCTTGTCCAAGCAGGAACTTGCCCTGCTGATGCCTGTGACGTGCACGTAAGGAAGCTGTCCGGCTGTGCGTTCCTTCCACAGTTCCTTAGGGCGTTTTATTCTCATTCCATTGCAGGGTGAGTCAGGGCTTTATGGAGCCTGTATTCCCTGTGACACAAACGGTCCACCCCTCCTCTGACCCTCACAGCGTCCTCCCCTGAGATTCCAGGGGGTCTCCGAGCACGAGGAGATGGTACGAATTCCGGGCTTTTGATTGGCTGACAAAGACAGTGAGACAATTAGGAGGGCTTCTTGCTGCTTTCAGTCTGAAGACCCAACAGGATTCCAGGTCCCCGGTGGGAATGGGAACTGGGGTTTGGTGGGAAAAGAACGAATGTTCCTTATTTCAAGGGGGAAAGGTTGGCCCTCAGTCTCAAGTTTTACTCCACACAGAAAACAGGCCGCGTTTCCGTGCCATCTGAACTGTGATGGTTTTGGTTGTGTTTCTGTTCTCCTGGCCCTTGAGCAGCATGGGACAGAAAACTGAGAGTAGACCCATCGTGGATGAAAGGGGACTTCCAGGGAAAAGTTGCATATACACAAGTTATTTTAAAATGTTCAGTTGTCATAACCCAAAACTCTGGGAGACCTAGGGTTGTTTTTCTCTTATTGTTTGTATTTTTAATACTCACCTGAGGATGTTTTTCCATTGATTTTTAGAGAGAGTGGAAGAGAGAGGGAAAGACAGAGAGAAACATCGATGTGAGAGAAACACATCGATGGGTTGCCTCCGGCATGAGCCCCAACCAGGACCTGGGTCAGGTAGAAGCCTGCAACCTAGGTACATGCACCTGACACTAACCAAACCCAGGACCCTTCAGTCTGCAGGCCGAGGCTCTATCCACTGATCTAAACCTGCTAGGGCAGACGGGAGGTTTTTGTCCCACTTCCCCATCTGTGTGTGTCACTGTGACAAATGTTATTGTGCCCGATCAGACAGTAATAGTCCGTCTCATCCTCAGGCTGCAGCCCCGAGATGAGCAGGTGTCCCGCATTGGCCGAAGTGTCTTTAGATCCAGAGAAGCGGCTGGGGACCCCCAAGCCCTGGTCCTTATATGAGTCTGAGCTATATCTCAGGAGATAACGGGGAGGGCTCCCGGGCTTCTGCTGGAACCAGTATATATATTTGTTACCAATACTGACATCACTGCTCAGGGTGCAGGTGAGTCTGGCTGTGGCTCCCAGAGATGCGGAGAGGGAGGGCGGCTGAGTCACCACAAACTGGGAGAGGGACCCTGCAGACACAGACACTCATGAGTGAGGGTTCAGGGACCCAAAGAAAGTTTTTCAAGACACTGAGGAAGAGAGGAGTGATGCTGGGGGGTGAGCAGGTCCCCAGGCCTGTCCCTACCTGTGCAGTGAGAGAGGAGCGCGAGGAGCAGAGGAGTCCAGGCCATGGTGCTCACAGCCCTGAGCCCACAGTGGGGCTGGGCTGCCCAGACCTCCTTTTCTCCCCCACCCTCTGCCAGAGAGGGGCTGCCATGCAAATGGGAGTCCCTCCAGGGACTGCCCAGCCCCTCCCTGGGCCCTGGGGCTGGAGCTCAGCTCACACCCCAGACTGAGGAGCTTGGAGGTGGGCTCACCCCTTGGGGGGCCCTGGGAGGAAGCACCTGCTGAGACAGCACAGAAGCTGTTGCTCAGGGGGCGCTGCCAGCAAAGACACAGCTGGTCCCCACCAGGGTGCACAGGGCCCAGCCCCCAGGTCCAGGCTCCTGTGAGTGGAAAGTCCTTAGTGAGCAGCTGGGTGGGGGCCACTGGGCGATCCCACAGCGCCCCCTGCTGGCCTCAGGACACCCTACATCGCCTTGGTGCATAGCCCTGAGGCCCAGCTGGTGTCTGCAGCTCCCAGGCCACTGTCTCTGTTCCCACATCCTGGTCTGACTGGCACAGACAATGGCTCTCCCTGCAGCTTCTCACTCCTGAGCCAGCCTGGGAGGTGCCAGCACGGACGTGACTGAGAGGTGCTGGTCTGGGAGGCGGTTAGAAATGCGGCCTCACACGTTCATAAACAGTCAGCTGTGCCTCAGCCTTCAGGGGAGACGTTATGGTGCTGAGAGTCCTGAGGGCGCTGGGGGACTGAGAAGGGACATGAGCCTGGGACACAGCCCTGGGCTCCTCCCTCTTAACAGACGGGAGGGGCTCCTGACACGCATGTCACTCATTCAGTCTGTCTCTGTGGACACGCTCATCCGTCCAGTGAATGGGGGGTGTTGGCTGATGATGCAGTGCCTTCTGTGCTGGGCCCTTTGTGATGAGCTGGGTGTGGGTTTAGGGGGAGCAATCTCTTCGTCGTCCCCATGCAGTGGCCACACGAAGAGCTGAAGACATTGAATACGTGTGTCGGGGGGACAGTGGCAGATCGATGGAGGGGAAAAGCCACAGGAAACCATCAATACCTGTTTGGGGTCATTTTGTGTGATAATCAGTCTGGCCCTTTAAGAACACAGCCATAGGATGTTGGTGAGACTCATAGAGGCAGCCTTCCTGTCCAGACCCCGGAGAAATGCTGGGGAAGCCCCGGAAGATGTTCCTTCATGTTCCAGGATGGACCCTCCCCTCAGAGCAGGGCCTGCAGGCACCATAGTGTCCCACAGGCCCTCCCCGTCCAAGTCTGCAGAGGGCGCTCCTGACCTTGGGGTGAGGACAGTGACCTTCCTCCTCCAGAGGCTCAGCTGTGCTCTGCTCTGTCTGTCCTGCCCCCAGGGAAGCTGCCAGAACCTGGGACCTCCTGCTGCCCCGGGGGTGTGGGTGGGAGACGGCAAGGAGAGGAGCTGCCAACTCATTTCTCTTGTGCTCACTGAACAGGATCCTCTGAGATGTAACGATGATGATGATGATAATTCAACCTGGAGTCAGCACCTCCCGGGAGAGACTGGGAGCCCAGGAAGGGGACTCACACCCCCGGGGCTGTGCTGGGAGGAGGGCGGGGCCCTGGGGTGGGCTGGTCAGTGATGCTCAGCCTCATCCTCAGGCTGTGACAGGGGCCTCTGCAGTAGCTGACACGGAGATCAAAATGAGAACCAACATTTCTTTCGTTTTTTACATATATTTTTATTGCTGCCAGAGAGAAGGAAGAGGCAGAGAGAGAGAGAAACATCAATGATGAGAGAGGATCATCGACTGGCTGCCTCCTGCACACCCCGCCCTGGGGATCAAGCCTGCAACCTGGGCATGCGCCCTGACCCGGGATACAACCCTGACATCCTGGTTCACAGGTCAACGCTCAACCACTGACCCCGCCAGGCGGGCTGAGGACCCCCATGTCCTGAGGATGTGGTTGTGTCATTGGTGCAGAGTGTTGATGAGATGTCACCGGTGCTGAGGGATCAAAATGACACCTTTCTCCCCAGTGCTGCTGCCTGGGCCGGGGCACTAGGCCTGGGCTGTCTGACCTGGTCCCGGTCCCTGGAGGAGCTGGAGGAGCAGGGGAGCTGCAGGGACCCGTGTGCACAGGCAGGGCCCACGCTGCAGGGCATGGGGCAGGGCTGGGCGGGCTGCCCCCATGAGCATGAGCATCCGGGAGCCTGTCCCTGGGTCGTGTTTAATCCTGAGGACAAGGGAGACCCAGGACCTGGTGGACACAACCTGACACCCTGATCCTTTGGCCCCGGAGCTATGGCCCAGCGGATTCGCATCCATCATCCCATCCCACAGCCAGACGGATCCTCAAGGAGCTCATGTGCATGTGGCTACAGATGGGATGTTGTTATTTTTACATTTTGATAGTTCCCTGCAGTTATACAGAATGCACTTCATTTCTGCAGGTCGGTTTTAATGCAAAATTCAGATTTGAGCCCTCAGACCAGGATCCTATCTCAGTCACTGCTCAACTCTGAGCTGAGCTTGGCCTGAATGAATCTGATTCAACCTCCTCCACTGTCTCCATGGGAACCTTCATCCCTGAGGAATGTTACCTGTGGGAACGTGAACATGGCGCACATTCCAAGAGCAACAAATCAATGGAAACGCTGACCTGACGTCAAAGCTGTGACCCTGTCAGGACCCCGGGTCAGGCATCACCCGGTGCCGGATGGACACCTATCAGCACAGTCACGGCAGAGCCAGAACTGGGCGGAGCCGCCAGCAGGGGCCAAGGTCAGGCCAGGAGAGCGGAGAGGAGGTTTTTGTCTCACTTCCCTGTGGGCCTGGACCACAGTGTGTCTTATAGCTGCCGTCCCATGTGGCACAGTAATATTCAGCCTCGTCTTCAGGCTGCAGCCCCGAGATGTGCAGAAGGCCTGAGTTCGTTGAGACGTCTTTGGATCCAGAGAAGCGGCTGGGGACACCAGGACCCAAACGTGTACTTGAGAAGAAGTACAGCAGGTACCGGGGAGGGCTCCCTGGCTTCTGCTGGTACCAGCGTAAGTCATAGCTGCCAACATTGATGTCACTGCTCAGGGTGCAGGTGAGTGTGGCTGTGGCTCCCGGAGATGCAGAGAGGGAGGGCGGCTGAGTCACCACAGGCTGGGAGAGGGACCCTGCAGACACAGACACTTGTCAGTGATGGGCAGGGACCAGGGGACGTTTCCCAGGAGACTGAGCAGGAAGGGAAGGAGCCTGGTCCCAGGCCTGTCCCTACCTGTGCAGTGAGAGAGGAGCACGAGGAGCAGAGGAGTCCAGGCCATGGTGCTCACAGCCCTGAGCCCACAGTGGGGCTGGGCTGCCCAGGCCTCCTTTTCTCCCCACCCTCTGCCAGAGGAGGGGCTGCCATGCAAATGGGGGTCCCTCCAGGGACTGCCCAGCCCCTCCCTGGGCCCTGGGGCTGGAGCTCAGCTCACACCCCAGACTGAGGGGCATGGAGGTGGGCTCACCCCTTGGGGGGCCCTGGGAGGAAGCACCTGCTGAGACCACACACAGGTGCCTGCTCTGGGGGCGCTGCCAGGCCACCAAGGACAGCAGGGAGCCCACAGTGCAGGGGCCTGTGTGTGAAGGTCTCACTGAACAGCTGTGTGCTGATCACCTGGCAGTCCCACAGCGCCCCCTGCTGGTGGGAGGACACACCCTCCTCTGCCCCAAAGCCCTGACAGCCCAGCTGGCTGTGGGCTCCCAGGTCTCTGTCCCTGTTCCCACACCCACGGTCTGAGCCCAGATACTGGGATGTGATTCTCTGTATTGATCACCGTAGCATTTCACTCTCAGGTCTGCATCTGTGTGATGAACTTAAAGATTCACAAATGACAAATGATACAGTTTCTCTTCCAGTGAAGATGCTGCACAAATAAATGCACAGTGAGCCTCTTGTCCAGCGTCACAGGTGAGGGAGCTGCTCAGGTGTGATGAGCTCCTGGGGGCTGTTCAGGTCAATGAAGGAGAGAGGAACTTTCCAGAAATACCCTCAGGGTCACATTCAGAGGAGGACCATTCAGCAAACATTTCAAACCCTGTACAGCATCAAATCATTGTCATCTGATTTGAGTCAGTGATTCATTATGAAAAAACGGTTTGGTAGGCTCCACATTTACTGGTGGGCCTTGTCGCATGTGGGGCATTTAAATTTTAGGAAAAGTCTTTATATTCCAACGGTTGTATGTGCTGCTTTTCTATGAACCAATTGTATCTTCGGTGTCCTAAAATGTGCTTATATTTTAAAAATTCCCTGCCCGTCCTTTCGTGCCTGTTTCCTCATTTGAGGCACAAGCTACAGGGGATGGTGAGGAGCTGGCAGACGTGGTGACTGACACTCTCCCCACACGTACGACGCGTCCCACAGCAGCGTGTGAGCTCCTGAGGGGGGAGGGCATTGCCCCAAAGACCAGGAGCCACACTGTGGCCCTCACTCCTCAGGGCTCAGGGTCCCCGAGAGGAGCCGCCAGTGACTCACAGGAGGAGTGAGCGTCAGAGCTCAGCACTGAGGGGGGGACAGCGGTTGTTCCCAAGGACCCCGGTGGGCGCTGCGGCCTGAGACCCCGGGGCCGGGGCAGCAGGGACAGAGGGGCCTCTCTGTGCACAAAGGCCTCAGCCGCTCCCACTGAGCATCAGGGAGGAGGGCCCGGCTGGGGAAGGTCCTGGACACAGTCACTGACCCTGAGAGAGACGCAGGGGCCCTCGTCGGGGTTCAGGTTTGAAGTGACCTCATTGTCCCCCAGCTCAGACCCGGGGCTGCAGGGCCAAGGGGCTCAGTGTCCCCGCTGATGGGGATGGGCCTCCTGTTTGGTGTCAGGCCTTGTGTCCAGGAGGAGGCTGCTGTGAGGGCCTCTGAGGGGAGAGGGAGGAGGCCCCTTCATGCTCCAGGGGCTGCCCTGGGGCCTGGCCCCTGGTGTTTGGGGGAAGCAGCAGTAGAAGGAGAGGCCCCGGCTGAGCCTGAGAGGCAGGTGTTGGGGGCACCCATCTTGGCAGGTGAGAAGGGCTCCCTGTGGCCTCAGTCCCAATGGATGGGCTCTGGGTGGCCCTGGGGCTGCGGGCACAGGAGTGGCCGGGACAGGTAGCCTTGGCCTCAGTGCCTGTCCTGCGTGGCTCACGGAGCCCGAGTAGCCAGACTTGCCCCAGGGAGCGGATCAGGGAACACACAGGCGCTGCTCTCTGGCTGGATGGGGGTCCCTGGTTGTGTGGGGAGCCCCCAGGTCACTGCACACACAGGGGCCTCCCTGAGGGGCTCTGACGCAGCCACAGCTGGAATCGGGGCCCTGGGTCTGCCCTGCCCCGTCCTGGCCGCCCAGGGCAGGTGCACCCTGACGCCCAGGCAGGTCTGCTCAGGCTGAGACACGCACACCTTGTGCTGCTGCCACGGGCGGGCTTGACGGGCAGATTCAAAGGGTGAGGACAGGTTTTGCAGAAACAATCCTCTGGGGGTTCCAGCGCGCAGTTACCGACCACCAGCAAAGGCACAGCCGTCTCATCAGAGGATGGGGCTGCCCGGGCCCCACTGCTGCGGGACAGCGGGTTTTTGTCTCACTTCCCCACAGGCCTGCAGCACCGTGCTATCATCAAAACTCCTGCTATAGGACTGGCAGTAATAGTCGGCCTCGTCCTCAGCCTGCAGCCCCGTGATGGTCAGGGAGCCTGAGTTGCCAGACCTGGAGCCAGAGAATCGGTCTGGAATCCCTGAGGGTCGGTTGCTATTATCATAGATGATGAGTTTGGGGGCCTTTCCTGGGAGCTGCTGGTACCAATACACATTGGAACCACCCCCAATGTTGGAACTGCTTCCAGTGCAGGAGATGGTGACCCTCTCGCCCGGGGACCCCCGACACTGAGGATGGCTGAGTCAGCACAGACTGGGCCCAGGATCCTGCAAGAGGGGGAGACACAGAGATGCTGAGTCTGGGTCTAGAGACAAGAGGAGGTAGCAGGGCCCGTGTGTCTTCCCAAGGCCCCTTCCCCGTCCCCTCATCCAGTCACCTGTGCAGTGAGCCAGGAGGGTGAGGAGGAGAGGGGCCCAGGCCATGGTGGAGGTCATCCCTGAGTCCTGCTCCTGAGGCCCCACAGCTGAAGCAGAGCTCCCCACACCTCTCCCCTCCCCTCTTCATAGTCTGTAGGAGGGAGGGTCCTGTTATGCAAATGAGACCCCCAGGTTTTGATCCCTTCCTGGGCCCTGGGTCTGGTCCCTGTGCCTGAGGATGGCAGGTTGATGGCGGGGGTGGAGCTGTGTGGTGGGCCCAGGGGATGGCAGGTCACAGCTGTGAGCCCTGAGCACAGGGCACCAGGCAGGGCCAGGGAACAGGTTGCAGCTCCAATGACCCAGCCCTTCAGCAGCAGCCCCTGAGCGCCCCCTGGTGCCCAGGCCTGGATGCACCACTGTGTCCCCTTCTGACTGAGCCCATGAGGGACAGGTCCTGCCTCCCCCAGCTCTGTGCACTGACCCCCTGGCTCAGGGCGTCCAGGTGCCCCCTGAGGTGGGCTCCTCATCCCCTCAGGACACTCTCTATGTTCCCCTCCACCTCCTCCGGGGAGTCTGGGCCCGTCTCCCTGGCTGTTCATGGTCAGCACGGAGGGTGTCACTTAGGGAACTTTCCTCCCAGGATCAGGTCCAGAGCAGCGACTGTGTTGAGGAGGGGAGGTCCCTAATTTTAAGGGCACAGTTTTATTTTTTATGGGATTCCTCTGCTGTTAGAAATTAATCACTCTCTTTCTAGCACACAAATATTATTCTCTCAATGTCCTTCCCTTCTGTCCAGTAGATTATACATATTGCGTTTCTGCACATGCTTTTCAGTCAAGGGTCACCTAGTAACTGGCATCCTCATTGATAGGGAAATGAAAATAATATTTCCCACTCGTCTG